>NC_090649.1:126753909-127053909 GCF_040937935.1 Hyperolius riggenbachi | reverse complement strand
ACAGTGGGCCCAAGTTTTGGTGACCCTTTCCCCAGAAAATTCACATAATTGTGCAGGTTTTCTCAAGAAAATACACATAATGTGAGCAGATTTGCCCAGAAAATATGTTCAATTATGTCGGCAGATTGTACCAGAAAATACATTCAATCATGTCGGCAGATTTGACCAAAAAACACGTTCAATCATGTGGCAGATTTGCCCAGAAAATATATGCAATCATGTCGGCAGATTTGACCACAAAATACGTGCAATCATGTCGGCAGATTTGCCCAGAAAATACGTGCAATTATGTCGGCAGATTTGACCAGAAAATACGTGCAATCATGTCGGCAGATTTGACCAAAAACACGTTCAATCATGTGGCAGATTTGCCCAGAAAATACATGCAATCATGTGGGCAGATTTGCCCAGAAAATACATGCAATCATGTGGGCAGATTTGCCCAGAAAATACATGCAATCATGTGGGCAGATTTGCCCAGAAAATACATGCAATCATGTCGGCAGATTTGCCCAGAAAATACCTGCAATCATGTCGGCAGATTTGCCCAGAAAATACCTGCAATCATGTCGGCAGATTTGCCCAGAAAATACCTGCAATCATGTCGGCAGATTTGCCCAGAAAATACCTGCAATCATGTCGGCAGATTTGACCAGAAAATACGTGCAATCTTGTCGGCAGATTTGACCAGAAAATACGTGCAATCATGTCGGCAGATTTGCCCAGAAAATACGTGCAATCATGTCGGCAGATTTGCCCAGAAAATACGTGCAATCATGTCGGCAGATTTGCCCTGAAAATACGTGCAATCATGTCGGCAGATTTGCCCAGAACATACACCTGCTAATATAAAAAAAAAAAAAAAACATTTACTCACCTGCAGCAGCAGACCTCCGGACCTAGCCTCCATCCGGTGCGCAGCTCCCGTGGGTAGGTAGGTAGCCTGGTGGGTGGGTAGGTAGGTGGGTGGGTAGATGGGTAGGTAGCCGGGTGGGTAGGTAGGTAGCCTGGTGGGTGGGTAGGTAACCGGGTGGGTAAGTTGGTTGCCGGGTGGGTGGGTAGGTAGGTAGGTAGCCTGGTGGGTGGGTAGGTAGTTAGCCTGGTGGGAGGGGTGGGTAGGTAGGTAGCCTGGAGGGTAGGTAGGTAGCCTGGTGGGTGGGTAGCCGGGTAGCTGGTGGGCTAATAGGTAGCTAGCCGGGTGGGGGGCCCAACTCCAATCCTCCCTCCCTCACCTCGGGGGAGGGGGGGCCTCCCTCCTAGTACGCGCAGCAGAAGAGCGGGAGAGCGGCAAATATAGAAAGTCTCCGGCGGTTCCAGCAGGCGCTAGAGGTTCAGCCACCTGGTCTACGCTGTCTCCTCTCCTCTGTATGCCGCTCGCTACTTCCTGGTTTAGTAGCGAGCAGCATACAGAGGAGAGGAGACAGTGTAGACCAGGCGGCTGAACCTCTAGCGCCTGCTGGGACCGCCGGAGCCTCCCTATATCTGCCGCTCTTCCGCCACATGAGGGGGGGCCCCGAGGTGAGGGGGGGTATAGGAGTCAGGGCCCCCAAGGGAAAAAATAATAAAAAAAAAAACAGCAATACTTAATGGGCCTCTAAAGCAACGAAACTTCAGGGGCCCTAGTGCGGTGGCACGGCCGTATGTCCGCCCCTGGCTCAGACTGAGATACCTGAGAGCAGTCCAGCCTACAACAATACAAGAAGTGGCTGGTAAAGGGGCTGCTGAGCAGTTATTTGAAGTAATTTTATCTGGGTGAAAAAAGATGCTAGAAGCAGTAATCCCAATCCTAGCTCGGGGTAACAGCCAGGGGGTATATGGACACAGCACAGCAACAATTATAACACCCCTCCCCTTGGGTCTAGGGATTCGCTGCCCGTCTCCTCTGTGTACTCCAAGGCTCTCTATCCCTTGGGTGAGATAGCCGTTTGTCACATGACGACAGATGGTGATCTTACCATAGAGGTATAGTGCCCCCTGGAGGACAGGAGGGAGAATTGCAGCACTGGATCCCGGGTAGGTGAGTAATGTGCAGGGCTACTGCAGATTTCTCTGGAGGTCTGATTGTCGTCGTCCCCCCCCCCCCCCCCCCCTGCTTTTCGGGTCTATAAGCTAAGGACAAAATTGTACTGCTTTTAAACTCTAAATTCAGGAAAGGATCGTACCGCCAGGGAGGTTAAGCTGCCTTCATACCCAACTCCACCCCCACACCAGTCATCTTCTTGGGGAGATCCTTAAAGAGACTCCGTAACAAAAATTGCATCCTGTTTTTTATCATCCTACAAGTTCCAAAAGCTATTCTAATGTGTTCTAGCTTACTGCAGCACTTTCTACTATCACAGTCTCTGTAATAAATCAATGTATCTTTCCCCTGTCAGACTTGTCGGCCTGTGTCTGGAAGGCTGCCAAGTTCTTCAGTGTTGTGGTTCTGCTATGAACTCCCCCTTCCAGGCCCCTCTATGCACACTGCCTGTGTATTATTTAGATTAGGGCAGCTTCTCTCTTCTCTCTTATCTTTTACAAGCTGGATAAATCGTCCTCTGAGCTGGCTGGGCTTTCACATACTGAAGAATTACAGACAAGGGCAAAGCTGTTTGCAGGAAGAGACGAGCAGCCTGAAACTTCAGTGCATGAGAACAGGGGGAAAGAAACACACAAATGATCTCTTGAGATTCAAAAGGAAGGCTGTATACAGCCTGCTTGTGTATGGATGTATTTTCTATGTGTGGACATACTGTACATCAACCTACTTCCTGTTTTGGTGGCCATTTTGTTTGTTTATAAACAAACTTTTTAAAACTGTTTTCAACCACTTTTAATGCGGCGAGGAGCGGCGAAATTGTGTCAGAGGGTAATAGGAGATGTCCCCTAACGCACTGGTATGTTTACTTTTGTGCGATTTTTAACAATACATATTCTCTTTAAGAGACTGAATGACCCTGTGACCACTCAAGTACAACTCCCTTTATCCAGAGAGTGGGCTGCAGATTGTAATTGTTAACCACTTGAGCCCCAGAGGTTTATACCCCCCTATTGACCAGCAGGGCCAGCGCTACCATAGAGGCAAAGGAGGCAGCTGCCCCAGGGCCCCAGAGCTTGTAGGGGCTCCCAGTGGCTACAAGAGGAAAAAAAAAATTCAAATCGGCCTTATTTTTGAGAAAATCGATTTTAAAGTTTCAAAGGGAAAAAAAAATACACATTTAAAAACCTGCCGACTTTAATGGTTAATAGAAAATCCACCTTAAATGCTAGAAACCCTACATTTGCAGGATATGTTAAAGAGTTATAGTTATAGTTTTTGAGAAAATCGATTTTTAAAGTTTTTTTGAAGGAAAAAAGTATACTTTTAAATGCGGTAAATGTAATTTTTAGTAGCAAACCTAACGGTAGTGTAATTTTACATGCATCAAACGAAAGCACAATACATTTCCTGACTGGGTTTCCAGGGGGTCTATACGCAGCCGCAGCGCTTTGGCCAGGGATCGCTATACAGCCGCAATATGGCTGTATGAAGATCCCTGGCATTTTTTCCTATTTTCCCAATTTTTTTTTTATGTTTAGAGTGTGGAAATTAAAAAAAAAAATTATGTGGGGTCCCCCCTACTGAAACTTTTTAACCCCCTGTCCCCCATGCAGGCTGGGATAGCCAGAATGTGGAGCTCCGACCGATTGGGACTTCACACCCTGACTATACCAGCTGCAAAAAAGGTCCCCTAATGCCGATTTTTGTTCCAGGGTATATGTGGGGGGGGGCCCCAGGTTTATTTTGCCCTGGGGCCCCATTGTTGCTTAAACCGGCCCTGTTGACCGGGCCATTTTTTACAATTCGGCACTTTACAACTTTAACGGTTTATTGCTCGGTCATACAACTTGGCACCCAAATTAATTTTTACCCCCTTTTTCTTCTCACAAATAGAGCTTTCTTTTGAAGGTATTTGATTGCTGCTGCTATTTTTAGTCTTTTTATTATATTATAAAAAGTTTTTTTAAAAAATTGTGTAAAAAAAAAAAAAAAAAAATTCTCCCCCACCCTAAATTGGCCTTAGACTAAGATACATACACTACACGATACATGCATAGATGTATGACTATGGTAGGGATTAGTTTGTGAGTGCCTCCGAGGGACAGTTAGTGACAGCGTCTGTACAGCATTGCGTAAAATGTGTGCGCTATATAAATTCTGTATAATTAAATATAAAAGATAAACGGCCTGCCAGTGCCGATCATTGGCTGGCAGGCTGATGGCTGTTGTCCGCTGAACACACTGATGGGTGTGAGCGCTAGCTCCGGTCAAATCTCATTCCTCGTGAGATGATGCATATATGCGTCACGGAGGAACAAGAGCGCCAATCTGGGTTAGGCAGTCTGCAGCTGGTTAAAAGATTTGTAAATGCATACATAAATTAGTACAAATATAGTTCATTTCCTCATGGGGGATTATCAGACTTTTCTTATTTTCGAAAGTACCTTGCAGTTGCTCAGTCCAACTGCTAATATAAATCCTTTCCAGGGAGTGCTTTTGTAAAGAATGAAGGAAATGCTGAGAATCCCCCATGAGGTGATGGACTAGATTTATACTACCTACTATACGTGACAGTGAAGTGGTAAAAAGTAATTTATTATATATATATATATATATATATATATATACCGTACATATTATATGCACCTATTGTAAATGTTACAATTTTTCGGGATAGTGGCCCTTTAATAAAGCATAACTTATGCATATGACTTGTATCCGAGACAAGCAGAAAGGACCCCACCATAGTCTGTAATGTGAATTACGGCTATAGTGGCATTCAGAGGGCAATTCCGAAAAAACTGTGCAATTCAGCCACCTGCAATACCTGGCAGCCAAATTGCAACCTACCCCTGAGTCCATAACTGCCTGGAGGGGGAATAGTAATTAATGCGGGGGGAGGTCACAAGTGCGTACATGCGAAAAAGGGTGCCCTTTTTGCATTTATGTAGAGAAAACAAAGGCAAAGGTCCAGAACCTCTGATAGTGTAGTACCTTAGACAAATGGAACAATCTAGTCTATCAAATTTATACTCGCAAAATTGGGTTGCCACCAAGGCAACCACTGAGATCACAGGTGGGGAAATTAGACCCGACCCTACTCGGGATAAAAGTCGCTCTCTGTAGTGGTGTAAGCATTATAGTATTTGAACAGTAAAAATTCACTTTATTTGTGGCTCCAACAAGTTGTTGGAGCTTGGCTTGTGTAAGTCTACTGTGGGAGGGAAGTCCACCACTACCTTCCTTTTTTAAAAGTTTTTTTTTTTTAAACCTTTTATTCTACAATTGGTGCCTCTGTTATACTGTTTACACCACTTTTTGCATGTATGCACTTGTGACAACCCCCGACTCTTTCTTTTTGTTCTATGTTGGAAGACTCCATGGAGTGTATGTGACTGTCAGTTGGCTTTGCAGTGAGTGCAATAGCTGAGTGAAACTGGGAAAAATGTAGGAATAATTTGCTATGACCTTCCTCGAGAGATACTAGTTAAAGAGGAACTCCAGTGAAAATAATGTCCTAAAAAAAAGTGCTTCATTTTTACAATAATAATGTATAAATGATTTAGCCAGTGTTTGCCCATTGTTAAAGCTTTCCTCTCCCTGATTTACATTCTGAGATTTATCACATGGTGACATTTTTACTGCTGGCAGGTGATGTCACTGGAAGTAGCTGCTGCTTGCTTTTTTGGCAGTTGGAAACCGCTGTAAACAGCTATTTCCCACAATGCAATGAGGTTCACAGACAGGAAACTGCTAGGACCATGGTCCTCACAGTTTCCTGTGGGAGGTGTTTCACCACAATATCAGCCATACAGAGCTCCCTGATGATCCGTTTGAGAAAAGGAATAGATTTCTCATGGGAAAGGGGGTATCAGCTACTGAGTGAGATGAAGTTCAGTTCTTGGTCACGGTTTTCTCTTTAATATTAGGTCCAGTATGTTAATAACAAACGAAGTGCCAGATTTGTGTGGAGCTGATCAGCACATTCATGTTGTACGTGTAATGACCGCCTTTATTTTATTTCCAGACGATGGAAGAATATATGAACAAACCAACGTTTTGAGCTGGGGAACAGATCTGCCTGTAACAGGAGCAGACTATCTATGCTGAGGGTTTGTTTGGACAGCACAGACTCCAGGTAACCTCTATGAAGAGACAGCACTGCTGGGAGGGGCACCTGCCAAACCTGCCACAGGGACCAGGAATCATGAGGGACATAATTACCAAGGCTACCTTTCTGAACCCTTTGCAGCAATATGGACCTAAAGCACACCCTGTGCACAGGGATGACATGTATGCAAGGAAAAACTTGCTTTTTAAATGACAAATAAAATATTTTTATATGTATATTTTGGGCTCTTGTAATACAGACGACAGCTGTCTGGCTGAAGGTGTTTATAGAAAATACTTGTTTTCAAATTATGTGTTTTATTAATAAGTGCACTTTTATAGCAGTCATCATAGAGTGGCATTACAGCTAAACTAAAAAGCACAATGTAATACAACTGTATATGCATTAAAATCATTAAATACATTTTATATGCAGTGTGTAGAAGTACCTAATTCTGCCTTGTGTGATCCCTTAAAGAGGAACTCCAGTAAAAATAACGTAATGAAAACAGTGCTTAATTTTTACAATCATTATGTATAAATGATTTAGTCAGTGTTGCTCATGGTAAAATCTTTCTTCTCACTGATTTACAGTCTGAAATTTATCATATGGCGACATTTTTACTGCTGGCAGGTGATGTCAGTGGAAGCAGTTGCTGCTTGCTTTTTTTGGCAGTTGGAAACAGCTGTTATTTCCCACAATGCAACAAGGCTCCCACAGTGTGATGTCAGCATCTCAATGCTATGAGGTGCTGACATCACACTGTGGAAGGGGTTTCACCACAATATCAGCCATACAATGATCCGTTTTGAGAAAAGGAAAAGATTTCTCATGGGAAAGGGGGTATCAGCTACTGATTGGAATGAAGTTCAGTTCTTGGTTACGGTTTCTCTTTAACCCTCCTGGCGGTTTATCAAAATCCGCCAGGGGGCAGCAAAGTCATTTTTTTTTATTTATTTTTTTTTCATTTAGCGAGACAAGGTCTCACTACATGATAGCCGCTGCTCAGCGGCATCCCCCCCAGCCCCTCCGATCGCCTCCGGAGATCAGGAGATCCCGTTCAAAAAAGCAGGATCTCCTGGAGGGCTTCTCCCATCGCCATGGCGACGGGCTGGATGACGTCATCTACGTCGTGACGTCAAAGGGGACTCCGATCCACCCCACAGCGCTGCCTGGCACTGATTGGCCAGGCAGCGCACGGGGTCTGGGGGGGGGGGGGGCGGCCGCGGCGCGACGGGTAGCGGCGGCGATCGCATTGCACACGCAGCTAGCAAAAATTTCCTCTTGCTCCCACTGTTCTTCTTAACATTTCCAGCAATTTTGGTGTTTTTAACTTTTAAGGGGGCTTTGCTATTCACAGCTAGAGTTGGGCCGAACGGTTCGCCTGCGAACGGTTCCATGCAAACTTCCGTGGTTCGCGTTCGCGTCCCGCAGGCGAACGTTTGCGGAAGTTCGGTTCGCCCCATAATGCACCATGGAGGGTCAACTTTGACCCTCTACATCACAGTCAGCAGGCCCAGTGTAGCCAATTAGGCTACACTAGCCCCTGGAGCCCCACCCCCCTTATATAAGGCAGGCAGCGGCGGCCATTACGGTCACTCGTGTGCCTGCATTAGTGAGAGTAGGGCGAGCTGCTGCAGACTGTCTCTCATAGGGAAAGATTAGTTAGGCTTAGCTTGTTCCTGGCTGCATACCTGTTCTGTGAACCCACCACTGCATACCTGTACTGTGAACCCACCACTGCATACCTGTTCATTGAACCCACCACTGCATACCTGTTCATTGAACCCACCACTGCATACCTGTTCTGTGAACCCACCACTGCATACCTGTTCTGTGAACCCACCACTGCATACCTGTTCAGTGAACCCACCACTGCATACCTGTTGTGTTCAGTGAACCCGCCACTGCATACCTGTTCAGTGAACCCGCCACTGCATACCTGTTGTGTTCAGTGAACCTGCCACTGCATACCTGTTCTGTGAACCCGCCACTGCATACCTGATCTGTGAACCCACCACTGCATACCTGTACTGTGAACCCACCACTGCATACCTGTTCAGTGAACCCACCACTGCATACCTGTTCAGTGAACCCACCACTGCATACCTGTTCAGTGAACCTGCCACTGCATACCTGTTCTGTGAACCCACCACTGCATACCTGTTCTGTGAACCCACCACTGCATACCTGTTCTGTGAACCCACCACTGCATACCTGTTCAGTGAACCCACCACTGCATACCTGTTCAGTGAACCCGCCACTGCATACCTGTTGTGTTCAGTGAACCCGCCACTGCATACCTGTTGTGTTCAGTGGACCCGCCACTGTATACCTGTTCAGTGAACCCGCCACTGCATACCTGTTCTGTTCAGTGAACCTGCCACTGCATACCTGTTCTGTTCAGTGAACCCGCCACTGTATACCTGTTCAGTGAACCCGCCACTGCATACCTGTTGTGTTCAGTGAACCCGCCACTGTATACCTGTTCTGTTCAGTGAACCCGCCACTGTATACCTGTTCAGTGAACCCGCCACTGCATACCTGTTGTGTTCAGTGAACCCGCCACTGCATACCTGTTGTGTTCCGTGAACCCACCACTGTATACCTGTACTGTTCAGTGAACCCGCCACTGTATACCTGTTCTGTTCAGTGAACCCACCGCATCAGTGCGCATACCTGTGCAGTTAAGTGAACCCACCTACCTACGTGAGTGCACGCAGTGTGATATACCACTCCGTGCATACCCGATATGGACAAAACAGGTAGAGGAAAAGGTAGTGCCAGAGCCAGAGGAAGGCCACCCGGCAGGTCTGCGCGAGGTCGTGTAAATGTAATTTCGTGTGGACCTGGCCCACAGTACAGTGCTCGGAAGAAGGCACGTCCCATCACCTCCCAAGATTGTCAGGACGTGGTTGAGTATTTAGCGACACAGAACACCTCATCTTGCTCAGCCACCAGCGCTACTACTAGCACCACTTCTGCTGCATTTGACACTTCGCAAGAATTATTTAGTGTTGAAATCACTGATGCACAGCCATTGTTGTTACAGCCAGATGAATTTTCACCAGCTCATATGTCTGAGTTACGCGGCAACACTATGGATGTAACGTGTAAGGAGGATGAAGGACCTACTGATGGTGCATGTTTGGATTTTTCTGAGGCAAGCGAAGCTGGGCAGGATGATTACGATGATGACGATGATAGGGATCCTCTGTATGTTCCCAATAGAAGAGATGAAGAGGGGGACAGTTCAGAGGGGGAGTCAGAGAGTGGTAGGAGGAGAGAAGTTGCTGAAAGAAGCTGGGGCAGCTCTTCGTCAGAAACAGCTGGTGGCAGTGTCCGGCACCATGTATCGCCACCTATGTACAGCCAGCCAACTTGCCCTTCAGCATCAGCTGCTGAGGTCCCCATAGTGCCCACATCCCAGGGTGGCTCAGCGGTGTGGAAATTTTTTAATGTGTGTGCCTCAGATCGGACCAAAGCCATCTGTTCGCTCTGCCTACAAAAATTGAGCCGTGGAAAGGCCAACACTCACGTAGGGACAAGTGCCTTACGAAGGCACCTGGAGAAAAGGCACAAACAGCAATGGGATGGCCACCTGAGCAAAAGCAGCAGCAGCACACAAAGGAAAAGTCACCCTCCTTCTCCTCTTCCTCCTTCAGGTGCATCATCTGCTTCTGCCGCTTTCTCCCTTCTACCTTCACAGGCACCCTCCTCCACTCCGCCTCTGCCCTTGAGCGCTTCCTGCTCCTCTGCCCACAGCAGCAGTCAGGTGTCCGTGAAGGAAATGTTTGAGCGGAAGGAGCCAATTTCAGCCAGTCACCCCCTTGCCCGGCGTCTGACAGCTGGCGTGGCGGAACTGTTAGCTCGCCAGCTGTTACCATACCGGCTGGTGGACTCTGAGGCCTTCCGTAAATTTGTGGCCATCGGAACACCGCAGTGGAAGATGCCAGGCCGCACTTATTTTTCGAGAAAGGCCATACCCCAACTGCACCGTGAAGTTGAGAGGCAAGTGGTGTCATCTCTTGCGAAGAGCGTTGGGTCAAGGGTCAACCTGACCACGGATGCCTGGTCTGCCAAGCACGGGCAGGGCCGCTACATTACGTACACAGCCCATTGGGTCAACCTGGTGGTGAACGATGGCAAGCAGGGCGCAGCGGACCAAATTGTGACACCTCCACGGCTTGCAGGCAGGCCTCCTGCCACCTCCTCTCCTCCTGCTACATGCTCTTCGCTGTCCTCCTCCTCCTTGGCTGAGTGGCAGTTCTCCTCTCCAGCTACACAGCCCCAGCTCCGCAGGGCCTATGCTGCATGCCAGGTACGACGGTGTCACGCCATCTTAGACATGTCTTGTCTCAAAGCGGAGAGTCACACTGGAGCAGCTCTCCTGGCTGCTCTTAAGAAAAAGGTGGATGAGTGGCTGACCCCGCACCACCTGGAGATAGGCAACGTGGTGTGCGACAACGGCAGCAATCTGCTTGCCGCTTTGCATATGGGGAAGCTGACACACATACCCTGCATGGCACATGTCATGAATCTAGTTGTTCAAAGATTTGTGGCAAAGTACCCTGGCTTAGCGGATGTCCTGAAGCAGGCCAGGAAGTTCTGTGGGCATTTGAGGCGGTCTTACACAGCCATGGCACGCTTTGCGGAAATTCAGCAGAAAAACAACATGCCGGTGAGACGCCTGATTTGCGATAGCCTGACTCGCTGGAATTCGACCCTGCTCATGTTCTCCCGCCTGCTAGAACAGAAGAAAGCCGTCACCCAGTACCTCTACAACTACAGTAGAATGCAACAGTCTGGGAAGATGGGGATGTTCTGGCCCGACAACTGGACACTGATGAAAAATGCATGTAGGCTCATGCGGCCGTTTGAGGAGGTGACCAACCTGGTGAGCCGCAGTGAGGGCACCATCAGCGACTTAATTCCCTACGCTTACTTCTTGGAGCGTGCTGTGCGTAGAGTGGCGGATGAAGCTGCGAATGAGCGTGACCAGGAACCGTTACGGCAGGAACAGGCATGGGACCAATTTTCATCAGACCCAGCTGTTTCCTCAACACCTGCGGGAGCACAGAGGGGGGAGGAGGAGGAAGAAGAGAAGTCGTGTGCAGAAGACGAGTCAGACTCAGAGGATGATGAGCAAGGTGTTTCTTTGGGGGAGGAGGAGGGGACGGCGGCAGGAGAACAACCGCAGCAGGCGTTGCAGGGGGCTTGCGCTGCTCAACCTTCCCGTGGTATTGTTCGCGGCTGGGGGGAGGAGGTTGACTTGCGTGACGTCACTGAGGAAGAGCAAGAGGAGATGGAGGGTACTGGATCCGACTTTGTGCAGATGTCGTCTTTTATGCTGTCCTGCCTGTTGAGGGACCCCCGTATAAAAAACCACAAGGGGAATGAGCTGTACTGGGTGGCCACACTACTAGACCCTCGGTACAGGCACAAAGTGACGAACCTGTGACCAACTCACCTGAAGGTGGAAAGGATGCAGCACGTGCAGAACCAGCTGTCAACTATGCTTTACAATGCCTTTAAGGGTGATGTGACAGCACAACGCCAGCAAGGTACCACTGCCACTAATCCTCCTCCCGTGTCCACGCAGTCAAAGACAGGACGCTCCAACGATCTCATGGTGATGTCAGACATGCGGACGTTCTTTAGTCCAACGCCTCGCCGTAGCCCTTCCGGATCCACCCTCCACCAACGCCTGGAACGGCAGGTAGCCGACTACCTGGCCTTAAGTGTGGATGTAGACACTGCTGTGAACAGCGATGAGGAACCCTTGAACTACTGGGTGCGCAGGCTTGACCTGTGGCCAGAGCTGTCCCAATTTGCCATCCAACTTCTCTCCTGCCCTGCCGCAAGCGTCCTGTCAGAAAGGACCTTCAGCGCAGCTGGAGGCATTGTCACTGAGAAGAGAAGTCGCCTAAGTCACAAAAGTGTTAAGTACCTCACCTTTATCAAAATGAATGAGGCATGGATCCCGGAGGGCTGCTGCCCGCCCCAAGACTAAGTCAGTCCCCGCACACACAGCATCTCTGCCTGCACGCCGTGTGACTGGCTGCCTGGCCTGCCCCAAGAAGACTAAGTCGCTCCCAGTCCCTCCACACAGCATGTCTGCCTGCAGGCCGCTTGACTACCTTCTCCGCCACCACCAACAGGGTCCGGGACTCCAGGCGGATTGCTGAATTTTTTTAGGCCGCTGTAATAAATTTTCTGGTGCGTGTACATGACTGCCTAATTTTTCTGGCTGCACTGCGGGCAGCTGCAACGACAAAAGAAAAGGCATGTACATGCGCCCATTCCCCTTCGTGATCATTACCTTGCCGTGGTGAAGGGGCTTGCGTATCACAATGAAGCAATGACCGGCGCCTAGATGAGTGTCTCGGCGGGGGCACACAAAAGATAATAAGGTCGTTGCTTCATTGTGGTCAGACCAAATTATATCAGCTGGACAGTCACTGTTCTGTCATTCAGCTACATCAGCCAGGCGACCATATGGGCTGTAAAGCCACCAAAACCTGCACTCTCGCCATGGTGCGCACCAGTCCAGCACGGCCGTCACTACACAAACAGCTGTTTGCGGTGCGTTACACGGTGAGTTTGGTGTGTCAGTGTGAAGCAGTACCTTAATTACACTACCTGATTGATGTATACACATGCAAGATGTTTTAAAGCACTTTAGGCCTGTCATTTAGCATTCAATGTGATTTCTGCCCTTAAAACGCTGCTTTGCGTCAAATCCAGATTTTTCCCGGGGACTTTTGGCGTGTATCCCACTCCGCCATGCCCCCCTCCAGGTGTTAGACCCCTTGAAACATCTTTTCCATCACTTTTGTGGCCAGCATAATTTTTTTACCAAAGTTCGCCTCCCCATTGAAGTCTATTGCGGTTCGCGAACTTTTCCGCGAACCGAACGTTCCGCGGAAGTTCGCGAACCCAGTTCGCGAACCTAAAATCGGAGGTTCGGCCCAACTCTATTCACAGCTAAAGTCGGCGGGGGTTAATTTTCCCACGGTCAGAAGGAGAATTTACTTTGAAGCTTTAAAATCGATTTTCTCACAAAGTATAAGGTATTTTTGGAAAAATGCCTTTTCCTCATGTTCCCACTGTTCTTCTTAACATTCCCAGCAATTTTGGGTTTTTTATCTCTTAAGGGGGCTTTGCTATTAACAGCTAAAGTCGGCGGGCATTTAATTTTCCCACGGTCAGAAGGAGAATTTTAAAATCGATTTTCTAATAAAACGATTACATTTTTTTTCCCTCTTGTAGTTACTGAAAAAACTCAGGTGTTAGACCCCTTGAAACATCTTTTCCATCACTTTTGTGGCCAGCATAAATGTTTCTAGTTTTCAAAGTTCGTCTCCCCATTAAAGTCTATTGCGGTTCACAAAAGTTCGCACGAACCGAACTTTTGAGGGAGTTCGAGAACTGAAAATCGGAGTTTCGAGCCATCTCTACAGGTCAAGTGTTCAATCTGAAAAGTTGAGTTTTAAAAGCTCTAGGTATGATCTAAACCACTGGTTCTTGGTGCACGTCTGACTTATTCATGTGACTAGAGCATAGACACTAAAAAATGACATCCAGATTTGTCGGCCTTTGTCCAGGTCTTTCCAGCACTAATACAGTGGGATGCGAAAGTTTGGGCAACCTTGTTAATCGTCGTCATTTTCCTGTATAAATCGTTGGTTGTTACGATACAAAATGTCAGTTAAATATATCATATAGGAGATACACACAGTGATATTTGAGAAGTGAAATGACGTTTATTGGATTTATAGAAAGTGCGCAATAATTGTTTAAATAAAATTAGGCAGGTGCATAAATTTGGGCACTGTTGTCATTTTATTGATTCCAAAACCTTTAGAACTAATTATTGGAACTTAAATTGGCTTGGTAAGCTCAGTGACCCCTGACCTACATGCACAGGTGAATCCAATTATGAGAAAGAGTATTTAAGGGGGTCAGTTGTAATTTTCCCTCCTCTTTTATGTTTCTCTGAAGAGTAGCAACATGGGGGTCTCAAAACAACTCTCAAATGACCTGAAGACAAAGGCCTCAATTCACTAAGCTTATCTCCTGTCTTTAATAACTCTTCTAGAGTTGTTACCATGGTGATAAGGCATGTAGTATTCAGGAAACATTTTACCTCAGGCAAACCTAAAGTTAACTCTTCTGTCTTTATGTTAACTCTGTAATCCTTAAAATAACTCCAGAGTTAAAGACAGGCTGTTCATTAACTGCGTGTGAAAATAACTACAGAGGAGGTAACTTAACTACAGAGGAGGTAAATTAACTACAGAAGAGGTAACGTAAGGAATGAAGAGATAAGATAACTCTCTTGCTGTGTGGAGGTAAGTTTTCTCTTGCCTTATTATCTCCAGCATGATCTTAGTGAATTGAGGCCAATGATTGTTCCCCATCATGGTTTAGGGGAAGGATACAGAAAGCTGTCTCAGAGATTTCAGCTGCCTGTTTCCACAGTTAGGAACATATTGAGGAAATGGAAGACCACAGGCTCAGTTCAAGTTAAGGCTCGAAGTGGGAGACCAAGAAAAATCTTGGATAAACAGAAGCGACGAATGGTGAGCACAGTCAGTCAACCCACAGACCAGCACCAAAGACCTACAACATCATCTTGCTGCAGATGGAGTCACTGTGCATTGTTCAACCATTTTGCGCACTTTACACAAGGAGATGCTGTATGCGAGAGTGATGCAGAGGAAGATCCCACAGCACAAACAGAACCGCTTGAGGTATGCTAAAGCACATTTGGACAAGCCAGCTTCATTTTGGAATAAGGTGCTGTGGACTGATGAAACTAAAATTGAGTTATTTGGGCATCACAAGAGGCTTTATGCATGGAGGAAAAAATACAGCATTCCAAGAAATATACCTGCTACCTACAGTCAAATATGGTGGTGGTTCCATCATGCTGTGGGGCTGTGTGGCCAGTACAGGGACTGGGAAGTTTGTCAAAGTTAAAGGGATACTGTAGGGGGGTCGGGGGAAAATGAGTTGAAGTTACCTGGGGCTTCTAATGGTCCCCCGCAGACATCCTGTACCCGCGCAGCCACTCACCGATGCTCCGGCCCCGTCTCCGGTTCACTTCTGGAATTTCCGACTTTAAAGTCTGAAAACCACTGCGCCTGTGTTGCCATGTCCTCGCTTCCCCTGATGTCACCAGGAGCGCACGGCGCAGGCACAGACCATACTGGGCCTGCGCAGTACGCTCCTGGTGCCATCAGCGGGAGTGAGGACACGGCAACGCAGGTGCAGTGGTTTTCAGACTTTAAAGTCTGAAATTCCAGAAGTGAACCGGAGGCGGGGCCAGAGCATTGGTGAGTGGCTGCACGGGCACAGGATGTCTGTGGGGGACCATTAGAATCCCCAGGTAACTTCAACTCATTTTCCCCCGACCCCCTACAGTATCCCTTTATGGGACACATGGATTCCACTCAGTATCAGCAGATTCTGGAGACCAATGTCCAGGAATCAGTGACAAAGCTGAAGCTGCCCTGGGGCTGAATCTTTCAACAAAACAACAACCCTAAACACTGCTTAAAATCCACCAAGGCATTCATGCAGAGGAACAAGTACAACGTTCTAGAATGGCTATCTCAGTCCCCAGACCTGAATATAATTGAAAATCTGTAGTGTGAGGTAAAGAGAGCTGTCCATGCTTGGAAGCCATCAAACCTGAATGAACTAGAGAAATACCTTCAAACAGAATCCAGACTTTCATTGCAACCTACAGGAAGCGTTTAGAGGCTATAATTTCTGCAAAAGGAGGATATACTAAATATGGATTTCATTTCTTTTGTGATGCCCAAATTTATGCACCTGCCTAATTTTGTTTAAACAATTATTGCACACTTACTGAAAATCCAATAAACTTAATTTCACTTCTCAAATATCACTGTTTGTGTCTCCTATATGATATATTTAACCACTTAAGGACTGCAGTCATAAAACCCCTTAAAGAGACACTGAAGCGAAAAAAATGATGATATTATGATTTGTATGTGTAGTACAGCTAAGAAAAAAAACATTCAGATCAGATACATCAGTCTAATTGTTTCCAGTACAGGAAGAGTTGAGAAACTCCAGTTGTTATCTCTATGCAAAAAAGCTATTAAGGCAGCCATACACTGGTCGATGTGCCATCAGATCGACCAGCTGACAGATCCCTATCTGATCGAATCTGATCAGATAGGGATCGTATGGCTGCCTTTACTGCAAACAGATTGTGAATCGATTTCAGCCTGAAACCGATCACAATCTGTTCAGCTGCTCCTGCCGCCTGTCCTCCCCCCGCGCATACATTACCTGACGCTGGCTCCCGGGCATCTTCTCCACGCTGCACCGCTCTGTTCTTGCTCCATCTCGGCGCTTCCTGTGTCACTCCGTGACCAGGAAGTTCAAATAGAGCGCCCTCTATTTGAACTTCCTGGGTCACTGCAGTGACCCAGGAAGCGCCGGGATGGAGCGGGTGCAGCGCTGAGAAGATGCGGAGAAGACGCCCGGGAGCCCGCATCAGGTAATGTATTTTTCATCGGATCGGCCGCCGCTAGCAACGCGCACTTTACCCGCGGGCGATCGAGGGTAATTTCCCGCACGGCGCGATCGACGGACCGATCCGATTTCGGGAGGAAATCGGATCGTCGGCGGCGTTTACCGCGAACGATTGGCAGCAGATTCGATCCCAGGATCGAATCTGCTGTCGAAACGGCCGGGAATCGGGCCAGTGTATGGCCACCTTTAAGCTCTCCGACTAACTTAGTCGTGGAGAGGCCTGTTATCTGACTTTTATTATCTCAACTGTAATTGAACTGTTTACTTTTCCTCTGCTAGAGGAGAGTTCATTACTTCACAGACTGCTCTGAAAGACTCATTTTGAATGCTGAGTGTTGTGTAATCTGCACATATTAGAGAATCATGCAATGTTAGAAAAAACACTATATACCTGAAACTAAAAATATGAGAATATTTTCTTTGCTGCTAATCTTCTAGTAATTATTCATAGTACACAACCAATTCATTATATCATATATATTTTTTTCGCTTCAGTGTCTCTTTAAGGACCAGAGCCTTTTTTTCCATTCAGACCACTGCAGCTTTAACGGTTTATTGCTCGGTCATACAACCTACCATCTAAATGAATTTTACCTCCTTTTTTTGTCACTAATACAGCTTTCTTTTGGTGCTATTTGATTGCTGCTGCGAGTTTTAGTTTTTATCATATTCATCATAAAAGACAGGAATTTTGTCAAAAAAATGATTTTTTTTTTACTTTCTGTGCTGACATTTTTCAAATAAAGTAAAATTTCTGTATACATTTTTGTCCAAATTTATTCTGCTACATGTCTTTGATTAAAAAAAATCCATTCAGTGTATATTTATTGGTTTGGGTAAAAGTTATAGCGTTTACAAACTATGGTGCCAAAAGTGAATTTTCCCATTTTGAAGCATCTCTGACTTTTCTGACCACCTGTCATGTTTCATGAGGTGCTAAAATTCCAGGATGTTATAAATACCCCCCAAATGTAAATGAAAATGGCACTTTGTGACAAAAAAAAGAGTCCTGCCACGGACTCACTATGCTCCTCTTTAAATACCTTGAAGTGTCTACTTACCAAAATGGGGTCATTTGTGGGGTGTGTTTACTGTCCTGGCATTTTTTGGGGGGGTGCTAAATTGTAAGCACCCCTGTAAAGCCTAAAGGTGCTCATTGGACTTTGGGCCCCTTAGCGCAGTTAGGCTGCAAAAAAGTGCCACACATGTGGTATTGCCGTACTCAGGAGAAGTAGTATAATGTGTTTTGGGGTGTATTTTTACACATACCCATGCTGTGTGGGAGAAATATCTCTGTAAATGACAAATTTTTTTTAATTTTTTTTTTTTACACACAATTGTCCATTTAAAGAGATATTTCTCCCACTCAGCATGTGTATGTGTAAAAATACACCCCAAAACACCTTATACTACTTCTTCTGAGTACGGCGATACCACATGTGTGCCACTTTTTTGTACTCTAACTGCGCTAAGGGGCCCAAAGTCCAATGAGTACCTTTAGGATTTCAACATTTGGTTTCAAGACTACTCCTCACGGTTTAGGGCCCCTAAAATGCCAGGGCAGTATAGGAACCCCACAAATGACAAATGACCCCATTTTAGAAAGAAGACACCCCAAAGTAATCCGTTAGGAGTATGGTGAGTTCATAGAAGATTTTATTTTTTGTCACAAGTAAGCGGAAATTGATTTTGTTTTTTGTTCACAAAGTGTCATTTTCCGCTAACTTGTGACAAAAAATAAAATCTTCTATGAACTCACCATACTCCTAACAGAATACCTTGGGGTGTCTTCTTTATAGAATGGGGTCATTTGTGGGGTTCCTATACTACCCTGGCATTTTAGGGGCCCAAAACCGTGAGGAGTAGTCTTGAAACCAAATGTCGCAAAATGACCTGTGAAATCCTAAAGGTACTCATTGGACTTTGGGCCCCTTAGCGCAGTTAGGGTACAAAAAAGTGGCACACATGTGGTATCGGCATACTCAGAAGAAGTAGTATAATGTGTTTTGGGGTGCATTTTTACACATACCCATGCTGAGTGGGAGAAATATCTCTTTAAATGGACAATTGTGTGTAAAAAAAAATAAAAAAAAATTGTCATTTACAGAGAGATTTCTCCCACCCAGCATGGGTATGTGTAAAAATACACCCCAAAACACATTATACTACTTCTTCTGAGTACGGCGATACCACGTGTGACATTTTTTGCAGCCTAGGTGCTCTAAGGGGCCTAACGTCCTATTCACAGGTCATTTTGAGGCATTTGGATTCTAGACTACTCCTCACTAGAGATGTCGCGAACCTCCGTTTTTCGGTTCGCGAAACCTGTTCGCGAACTTCCGCGGAAGGTTCGGTTCGCGTAAAGGTTTGCGAACCGCAATAGACTTCAATGGGGAGGCGAACTTTGAAAAATAGAAGAAATTATGCTGGCCAGAAAAGTGATGAAAAACATGTTTCAAGGGGTCTAACACCTGAAGGGGGGCATGGATGAGTGGGATAGACATGGGCAGCACGGTGGCGTAGTGGTTAGCTCTCTCGCCTTGCAGCGCTGGGTCCCTGGTTCGAATCCCAGCCAGGGCACTATCTGCAAAGAGTTTGTATGTTCTCTCCGTGTCTGCGTGGGTTTCCTCCGGGCACTCCGGTTTCCTCCCACATTCCAAAAACATATGGATAAGTTAATTGGCTCCCCCTAAATTGGCCCTAGACTACAGTACTTACACTACATAATATAGATATAAGGCAATGATAGGGATTAGATTGTTAGCTCCTTTGAGGGACAGTTAGTGACAAGATATATATATATATAAATATATACACTGTACAGCGCTGCGTAATATGTCGGCGCTATATAAATACTAAATAATAATAATAATAATAGACACTAAAAGCCCCGGGGAAAAATCTGGATTTGACGCAAAGCAGCGTTTTAAGGGCAGAAATCACATTGAATGCTAAATTGCAGGCCTAAAGTGCTTTCAAACATCTTGCATGTGTATACATCAATCAGGGAGTGTAATTAGAGTTCTGCTTCACACTGACACACCAAACTCATGGGGCCTGATTCACAAAGCGGTGCAAAGTGTTTGCACGCCAGTGAAAAGCCCTTTATCACGCCTAAACTCAGTTTAGGCATGATAAGAAGAAACTCGCGCGAATTTTCCGCGCGCAAAGTTTTGCCATTAATGGGCCTTTGCGCGCGCGTGCGCGGGACTTTGCGCGCGATAATCAGCACAAAGCGGTGCTAACTCAGCGGTGCAAAGGTTATCACGCCTAAAGTCTTTTAGGCGTGATAACTGAGTTATCACCGCTTTGTGAATCAGGCCCATTGTGTAACACACCGCAAACAGCTGTTTGTGTAGTGACGGCCGTGCTGGACTGGTGCGCACCATGGCCAGAGTGCAGGCCGTGGCAGTTTTCCAGCCCATATGGTCGCCGGGCTGTGGTAGCTCAATGATAGAACAACAGTGACTGTCCAGCTGATCGAATTTGGTCTGTCCACAATGAAGCAACGACCTTATTATCTTCTTGTATGTAGGTAGGCATAGGTAGGAGTCCCAGTATAGGTAGGTAGGCATAGGTACGAGTCCCAGTATAGGTAGGTAGGCATAGGTAGGCGTCCCAGTATAGGTAGGTAGGCATAGGTAGGTGCCTCAGTAGTTAGCTAGGCATAGGTAGGAGACCCAGTATAGGTAGGTAGGCATAGGTAGGAGTCCCAGTATAGGTAGGTAGGCATAGGTAGGAGTCCCAGTATAGGTAGGTAGGCATAGGTAGGTGCCTCAGTAGTTAGCTAGGCATAGGTAGGAGACCCAGTATAGGTAGGTAGGCATAGGTAGGAGTCCCAGTATAGGTAGGTAGGCATAGGTAGGAGTCCCAGTATAGGTAGGTAGGCATAGGTAGGTGCCTCAGTTAGCTAGGCATAGGTAGGAGACCCAGTATAGGTAGGTAGGCATAGGTAGGCGTCCCAGTATAGGTAGGTAGGCATAGGTAGGTGCCTCAGTAGTTAGCTAGGCATAGGTAGGAGACCCAGTATAGGTAGGTAGGCATAGGTAGGAGTCCCAGTATAGGTAGGTAGGCATAGGTAGGAGTCCCAGTATAGGTAGGTAGGCATAGGTAGGTGCCTCAGTAGTTAGCTAGGCATAGGTAGGAGACCCAGTATAGGTAGGTAGGCATAGGTAGGTGTCCCAGTATAGGTAGGTAGGCATAGGTAGGTGCCTCAGTTAGCTAGGCATAGGTAGGAGACCCAGTATAGGTAGGTAGGCATAGGTAGGAGTCCCAGTATAGGTAGGTAGGCATAGGTAGGTGCCTCAGTAGTTAGCTAGGCATAGGTAGGAGTCCCAGTATCGGTAGGTAGGCATAGGTAGGTGCCTCAGTAGTTAGCTAGGCATAGGTAGGAGACCCAGTATAGGTAGGTAGGCATAGGTAGGAGTCCCAATATAGGTAGGTAGGCATAGGTAGGTGCCTCAGTAGTTAGCTAGGCATAGGTAGGAGACCCAGTATAGGTAGGTAGGCATAGGTAGGTGCCTCAGTAGTTAGCTAGGCATAGGTAGGAGTCCCAGTATAGGTAGGTAGGCATAGGTAGGTGCCTCAGTAGTTAGCTAGACATAGGTAGGAGACCCAGTATAGGTAGGTAGGCATAGGTAGGTCCCCTAGTATAGGTAGGTAGGTGTCCCCGTATAGGTAAGTAGGTGCCCCAGTAGTTAGGTAGGCATAGGTAGGTGTCCCAGTATAGATAGTTAGGCAGGGCCTGGCTGGCTCAGTAATAACAATTACCAAGGTCCAGCTGCAACAGATAGGGCTATATAATGTCAGTGTCAGTGAGCAACACACACAAAAAAAACACATCAGGAAAACATTATCTCTCAAAAGAGAGCTGAGGGGTGCTATTTTAGCAATAACAATCATCCAGGAGCAAGCCAAGAGCCTAACTAATTTGTCCCTAGGAAAACAAGTCTGCAGCAGCTGTCCCTAGTCTGTCTCTAGCAGGCACAGGAGTGAGTGTAATGGCCGGCGAGCCTGACTTATATAAGGGGGGGTGGGGCTCCAGGGCTTAGTGTAGCCTGAATGGCTACAATGTGCCTGCTGACTGTGATGCAGAGGGTCAAAGTTGACCCTCATAGTGCATTATGGGGCGAATCGAACTTCCGCAAAAGTTCACCTGGTGCAGGCGAACGCGAACCCCCAAAGTTCGCCTGGAACCGTTCGCCGGCGAACCGTTCGCTACATCTCTACTCCTCACAGTTTAGGGCCCCTAAAATGCCGGGGCAGTATAGGAACCCGTGAAGAAAAAATGTATAGGAAGCACTAAGCTGGTGCAAAAATATATAATTTATTCATATTGCTTAAATGGTATCAAAAACGGCAAATGACACACAAGACACAGACTGACACATATACCCTCCCGTAAAAACATGGCTGCAACAACCTAACTACTGGGAAAAATGTATTGAACTGGAGTGCACTCCCATTTAGTCCAAAACATGCATGCAAATGCGAAAAAGATTCCTTTCTTCAGGCCCAGAGTAAAGGTATGTCCAGGAACAACCCCAGCAGGGTCACCTATATTTCAGCACATCACCCGTGTGTAAAACATTTGTATATACACGCCATATATGGGGTTGAGGTTAGACGCTCGGATTGCGTCTGTAATGAGAAGCGTATACAGATCACTGTAGAGGCGTGTATATACAAATGTTTTACACACGGGTGATGTGCTGAAATATAGGTGACCCTGCTGGGGTTGTTCCTGGACATACCTTTACTCTGGGCCTGAAGAAAGGAATCTTTTTCGCCTTTGCATGCATGTTTTAGACTAAATGGGAGTGCACTCCAGTTCAATACATTTTTCCCAGTAGTTAGGTTGTTGCAGCCATGTTTTTACGGGAGGGTATATGTGTCAGTCTGTGTCTTGTGTGTCATTTGCCGTTTTTGATACCATTTAAGCAATATGAATAAATTATATATTTTTGCACCAGCTTAGTGCTCCCTATACATTTTTTCTTCATGTTATTCAATTTTTATGAGTGAGACAAGCCTACTTGGGTTGATATCCTGTACCCCCTTTTTCTATAATCAGTATAGGAACCCCACTAGTGACCCCATTTTAGAAAGAAGACACCCCAAGGTATTCTGTTAGGAGTATGGTAAGTTCATAAAAGATTTTTTTTTTTTTGTCACAAGTTAGCGGAAATTGACACTTTGTGAAAAAAAACAATACAAATCAATTTCCGCTAACTTGTGACAAAAAATAAAATCTTCTATGAACTCGTCATACACCTAACAGAATACCTTGGGGTGTCTTCTTTCTAAAATGGGGTCACTTGTGGGGTTCCTATACTGCCCTGGCATTTTAGGGGCCCTAAACCGTGAGGAGTAGACTTGAACCCAAATGTCTCAAAATGACCTGTGAAATCCTAAAGGTACTCATTGGACTTTGGGCCCCTTAGCGCAGTTAGGCTGCAAAAAAGTGCCACACATGTGGTACTGCCGTGCTCAGAAGAAGTAGTATAATGTGTTTTGTGGTGTATTTTTACATATACCCCATGCTGGGTGGGAGAAATATCTCTGTAAATGACAAATTTTTGATTTGTTTTTACATACAATTGTCCATTTACAGAGAGATTTCTCCCACCCAGCATGGGTATGTGTAAAAATACACCCCAAAACACATTACTACTTCTCCTGAGTACGGCGATACGACATGTGTGACACTTCTTTGCAGCCTAGGTGCGCTAAGGGGCCCAACGTCCTATTCACAGGTCATTTTGAGGCATTTGTTTTCTAGACTACTCCTCACGGTTTAGGGCCCCTAAAATGCCAGGGCAGTATAGTAACCCCACAAGTGACCCCATTTTAGAAAGACACCCCAAGGTATTCCGTTACGTGTATGGTGAGTTCATAGAAGATTTTATTTTTTGTCACAAGTTAGTGAAAAATGAAACTTTGTGAAAAAACAATAAAAATCAATTTCCGCTAACTTTTGATAAAAAATAAAATCTTCTATGAACTCGTCATACACCTAACAGAATACCTTGGGGTGTCTTTTTTCTAAAAAGGGGTCACTTGTGGGGTTCCTATACTGCCCTGGCATTTTACGGGCCCAAAACCGTGAGTAGTCTGGAAACCAAATGTCTGAAAATGACTGTTCAGGGGTATAAGCGTCTGCAAATTTTGATGACAGGTGGTCTATGAGGGGGCGAATTTTGTGGAACCGGTCATAAGCAGGGTGGCCTCTTACATGACAGGTTGTATTGGGCCTGATCTGATAAATAGCAGTGCTAGGGGGGTGACAGGAGGTGATTGATGGGTGGTTAGAGGGAAAATAGATGCAATCAATGCACTGGGGAGGTGATCGGAAGGGGGTCTGAGGGGGATCTGAGGGTTTGGCCGAGTGATCAGGAGCCCACACGGGGCAAATTAGGGCCTGATCTGATGGGTAGGTGTGCTAGGGGGTGACAGGTGGTGACAGGAGGTGATTAATGGGTGTCTCAAGGTGATTGGGTGCCCTAGGGGCAGATAGGGGTCTAATCTGATGGGTAGCAGTGACAGGTGTTGACAGGGGGTGATTGATGGGTAATTAGTGGGTGTTTAGAGGAGAGAACAGATGTAAACAATGCACTTGGGAGGTGATCTGACGGTGGGTCTGCAGGCGATCTGATGGTGTGGGTTGGTGATCAGATTGCCCGCAAGGGGCAGGTTAGGGGCTTATTGATGGGTGGCAGTGACAGGGGGTGATTGATGGGTGGCAGTGACAGGGGGTGATTGATGGGTGATTGATAGGTGAGCAGTGGGTTATTACAGGGAAGAACAGATGTAAATAATGCACTGGCGAATTGATATAGGGGGGTCTGAGGGCAATCTGAGCGTGTGGGCGGGTGATTGGGTGCCCGCAAGGGGCAGATTAGGGTCTAATCTGATGGGTAGCAGTGACAGGTGGTGACAGGGGGTGATTGATGGGTAATTAGTGGGTGTTTAGAGGAGAGAACAGATGTAAACAATGCACTTGGGAGGTGATCTGACGGCAGGTCTGCAGGCGATCTGATGGTGTGGGTGGGTGATCAGATTGCCCGCAAGGGGCATGTTAGGGGCTGATTGATGGGTGGCAGTGACAGGGGGTGATTGATGGGTGGCAGTGACAGGGGGTGATTGATGGGTGATTGATAGGTGATTGACAGGTGATCAGTGGGTTATTACAGGGAAGAACAGATGTAAATTAATATGCACTGGCGAATTGATAAGGGGGGGGGGGGGGTCTGAGGGCAATCTGAGCGTGTGGGCGGGTGATTGGGTGCCCGCAAGGGGCAGATTAGGGTCTAATCTGATGGGTAACAGTGACAGGGGGTGATAGGGGGTGATTGATGGGTGATTGATGGGTAATTAGTGGGTGTTTAGAGGAGAGAATAGATGTAAACACTGCGCTTGGGTGGTGATCTGACGGCAGGTCTGCAGGCGATCTGATGGTGTGGGTGGGTGATCAGATTGCGCGCAAGGGGCAGGTTAGGGGCTGATTGATGGGTGGCAGTGACAGGGGGTGATTGATGGGTGATTGACAGGTGATCGGGGGGGGGGGGGGGGGTAGATGCATACAGTACACAGGGGGGTCTGGGGGGGGGGGTCTGGGGAGAATCTGAGGGGTGGGGGGTGATCAGGAATCCCCAGGGGGAAGTTTAGGGACTAAAAAAAATAGCGTTGACAGATAGTGACAGGGAGTGATTGATGGGGAGTGATTGACGCACAACTCATTCAGCTATTAATCCCCTAAGTTGTTTGAAGCAGAGAGAAATAAGAAAAGGGGATACATGGCAGTGACTGCAAGCCAGGTAACTAGAGATTAAGGTGTTGGGGGCCTTGGGGCACCTCTTAGTCTAATTGCAATCAGTGTGTGAAGTCTGGGGTGGGAGGGATGGAAGGGCACACATTGGTGTCTCAACCTTGGGTGCTGGAGGACCTTGTCCCAGGTCTGCACAAGGGCGTGCTCAGTAGGCAGTAGCAGTGTCAGGGACTCTAGCCCATGAACTCCTTACTGATTAGGTGCTGGCTTATTAAACAGGAAGAACCCTGGTCTCCTGTGTCAGAGGCAGAGCCCTTAACATTACACTAGCCAGCCACAAAACACAGAATTGGTATCAAATACAGAATTAGTAATTACAGTAACAAAAGTAACATGATGAATAAAAGTATAATAAATTCCAAGACACGAAAGGGTGAGAGAGCCCTGCTCTTGTGAGCTTACAATGTAAAGGAATGAGGGAGGGGAGGGGGGACAAGAGGTGGGGGGAGTATACAATATGTATACCCAGAGGCAATGTGTTTGTATTTTATCTAGTAGGAAGTACCACTTAGGGGGGCTGGCCTAAGTTAGAGCATATGCTTGTCGGAAAATCGTTTTGATGGAGGGTTTAAAGGTAATAAAGTGTAATGCCTGGCAGATCTCCTGCTTTCTTTCAGTCGCTATGCCCCAATGTATTACCGTGGCTCTGAACCCGGCCCACGTCGTCACCTATGGACAAGCCCCCGCTTGAACAGGACACTGAATATGTCTCCTGACTTTGGTTACCCCCAGGTCTTAACGTGCAAGGTATAGCAACTGCGGCCGAGAAAGCCAGAGTACCACCAAAGCAAACAAGACTATGCAGCTGGGTGATATTAGGTAGTGGAAGAGGTTACACAGATCACACCGGGAGCTATGGACCAGGGAGCAAGATCGCTCAGAGCGACCGCAGCTCTGAGCTTCCGATAACCGCCACAAATAAACAAGACACAATGATTGCTCAGGGCGACCGCAGCCCTGAGCCTCTGATGTCCAGCACACTGAGTAACAAGACAGACAATAGACAGACAGACGGAATGCTTGCCAGCAAACAAGACACACTGGTTGCTCAGGGTGACCGCAGCCCTGAGCCTCTGATGTCCAACACACTGTTTTGGACAAGACAAACAAGTAAGAGCGTAACTAATAGTGACCGCAGCCTATAGTTACATCCACAGGCAGAGGACTAGCAGGGACAGACAAACAGAAGGATTGTGTGCCTAGCAATAGCAAACATCCACACTGGCATGGACAAGACAAACAAGTAGGAGTGTAACTAATAGCAACCGCTGCTACAGTCACGTCCACAGGACCAGAGCAAGCAGGAATTCTACAAGTCACCAATGTGGTAAAGGCAGTCTCCAACTATCAGGATGGTAAAGACTTTACTGTACCCCGCAGGTGCAGTAAACATCCAGGCAGGCAAGGCAAGATAATGCACTGACAACTTTCACACCATGAACCCAGCAAACAACTATGGCTAAGCTGTACGCTATGTCGGGCGAGGTCTGAGAGGAGAGGCAGTCTTTTCTATGAACATCAGCCAATGAGAGCAGACATGCAAATTCCCACACAGCTGAATGATAATCATGCAATCCTGTGTTAGACAGACTGAAGGCTACAAACTGCCTGTGAATGGAAAGGACTCTCATTACAAATGCATGCCAGATTATGCAACCACATGCATGTAAGAAATCCATAGCTGTCTGACTGCAGTTCAACTGCAGTAAGCTATAGATGGATTCAGGACAACATCCTGAGCTCCTCTGAACTGCAGAATGATTGCACATAGCAATGAGACTCATTGCAAATGCAATCAAAACCAAACAACCAAGTGCAGGCAGAGGGATCCTTATACAAAGGTTGTTGTGGAAGGGGATTGCAGAGGAGGGGTGAAGCATGTGAGCACTGGCGTAACAATAGGGGGCGTAATACTGGCGTAATAAACGGGGGGCGGGCCCCCCTTGGGGCCGTTCTGAGGGGCTGGAGGGGTTGCAGCATGAGGGGGAAGCCATGCTGCTCTTTGGCGGGGAGGGGGGACGGTCCCCCCCTCCCTCACCTTGGGCTATCCCCTCTGCGCTCCCCTCCAGCGTTGAATAGTTTGTGTATGCAGGCGGCAGGCAGCGGCAGATACATACCTTCCGTGCGTTCCAGCGTGGACGTTTCTCCCTCTAGTACATAGCAAGGAAATGAACAGCGCTACTTAAAAACAGATGAGTGCCTACCTGCAAAAGAGTGCAAGCCCCACTTCTAGGATAAAATACACACTGAGCATACACATGACCTGTCTACCACTGGAGGATGTTGGTTTCCAGCTTGCATGCAACTTTCGGAGGTGGCCTGGTGATGCGCTGATCCCACTTTTTGCGCAATTTTCAAATTTTACTTGGTAGCGCGCTCAGGCTATGCATATGCATAGGTAGGATTTAGTTAGTGTTAGGTCCCCTCCCATGGAGGATTGACTTCTTTGCAGTGGGAGGAACGAGTACTTAACAAGTTACATGCAAGCTGTTACAGGAAACCAACATCCTCTTTTGCAGGTAGGCACTCATCTGTTTTTAAGTAGCGCTGTTTATTTCGTTGCTATGTACTAATTTAATTCATTTTTGGTCAGCCGCTCCCACTTAACAGCTTTGCTTTTGGTGTATCTGCAGAGCCTCTGTTTGGGTTCAAGGTGCGTTTGCAGTCTCTGGGGGGGGCTCAGCGCATCTCTGATTGGAGGCCATTTGGAGGCGGCCTGGTGATGCGCTGATCCCACTTTTTGCGTAAGTTTCTCCCTCTAGTGTCTGACGCGACTTCCTGTATAAACACGAAGTCGCATCAGAGGCTAGAGAGAGGAACATCCACGCTGGAGTGCACGGAAGGTATGTATCTGCCGCTGCCCGCCACCTGCATACTCAAAGTATTCAACGCTGGAGGGGAGCGCAGAGGAGAGAGCCCGAGGTGATGGAGGGGGGGGGGACCGTCCCCCCTCCCCGCCAAAGTGCAGCATGGTTTTCCCCTCATGCTGCAACCCCTCCAGCCCCCCAAAACGGCCCCAAGCGGGCCCGAGGGGGGATCCCACTTAGTATTTCTGCAGGGGGGCCCGGTGGGACCTTGTTACTCCCCTGCATGTGAGAAATCTTGTATACACGAATGGGAGGAGATGATTCTAGAGGAGGACAGAAGAAGGTTGTGTGCAGAGTTATAAGGGTGTTATTAACATTTGTTATATTAGGCAGAAAGGTGGACAAACAGGGGAAAAATCATTAGTTCTGTTTCACTAATAAGTTTTAAGAAACAATGAAAGAAAATATAGCAGACAAGTAGCCAGGAACGCATGTGAGGAGGGAGTAAAGGTCTGAGGCAGAGAAGTACAGTTGTGTATGATCTGCATATAAGTGGTATTGAAACCCAAATGAGTTGATTAAGTTGCCAAGACAGTGCATGTAGATGGAAAAGAGGAGGGGACCAAGGACAGAGCCTTGAGTTACCCCCACATACAAAGGATGTGGAGAAGAGATCTGATCCGAGTGAGAGACTGTGAAGACAGACAGATAGGAAGACATCCAGGAGAGAGTGAGGCCCTTTATGCTTTGCATAATTACCTTTGGATTTAGCTGTACGGAGATTATTGGCCACGTTAGCAAGAGCTTTTTCTGTGGAGTGGTTAGAACGAAAGCCTGGCTGGAACTGATAGCAGGAAGTGAGCAGATAAATAATGGCTTAGTTCAGCATGTATAAGGATGCAAATTGGAGAAGTGACACAGGGTGGTAGATGGCAAGTGTGGTGGGATCTAGAATTTTTTTTTAAGCATTGAAGTCACAACAGCTTTTTTGAGTGAGACCGATGCCAGTGGAGAGGGATAGGTAAAATATCGACAGAGATGAAGGATGAGGATAGCTGTGGAATGAGATGGCAGGGAATAGGATCCAAAGAACAGGTGGTTAGATGGGATTTGGTGATTAGAGGGGATAATGCAGACTGACTGCAATCCATTAAATAAATAAAATAGTTTATTGCATCGGAATAGGGGCAACAGGGGTAAGCTATCACCACTGAGATCACATGTGCTCCATGGTGATGTGGAGAATACACTGTCCTGCTGCTAGCCTGTAGCCTGTAGATTGGATTATTTGAATGTGTGGGCATTGTGATTGATGGCGTTAGATAACTGAAGTGGGTGGAATCTGTAATGGATACTTTGCATTGCCATAGCTGCAGTAGAATGCTCATGACAGAAAGAAAATTGCAGATCTAATCCTGCAATAGTGTGAGGTTTAGTGATTTAATCAATAGCTTTAAAACATTCATATGACTTCATAAAACTATATGAATGTTTTAAACCTATTGATTATGTGACCAATTAGAAGTATTCAGTTGTGACCAATCAATTCGTTGTTGTTTACTACATACAGGTTAGATTACAGTAACTTCTGTACACTATGCAGAGAGCCTCAGTATTGTAATAGAAAGAACACTTCATGTTAAAAGCATATGAATACCTTTTCTATTTAATGGGTTTGGCTATTTTGACCAATAGACAAATAAGCCATTATTTTAATAAATGTACAGTATATCTACCGTGATAATTGATCAGAAATGATTGGTCGCGCCTATTAACGGTCCGAAAAACCACTAACCAATTCAATCAGATTAATGGAGTTGATACATTTTCCAGATCGATCCCATCAGTCTGATTTAATTGGTTTGTGGGGGTTTTGAATGTTAATGGGCACGACTAATCAATCGCCGTGGGATTGTATTGTTAATGGCCACCTTTAACCACTTGCCGACCGCGCACTCATAACGCGTGTCAGCAAAGTGGCAGCTGCAGGACCAGCGGCGCAGATTTGCGTCGCCGGCTGCAGGCTAATTAATCAGGAAACAGCCGCTCGCGCGAGCGGCTGCTTCCTGTCAATTCACGGCGGGGGGCTCCGTGAATAGACTGCGGGCCGCCGATCGCGGCTCGCAGGCTAAATGTAAACACAAGCGGAAATAATCCGCTTTGTTTACATTTGTACAACGCTGCTAACAGTAGCAGCATTGTACTAGATCAGCGATCCCCGGCCAATCAGCGGCCGGGGATCGCTGTCACATGACAGGCAAGAGCCTGTCAGAGGCTGCACAGGACAGATCCGTTCCTGTGCAGCCTCCGATCTCCAGGGAAGGGAGGGAGGAGAGGGAGAGGGGGAATCCTGCAGTGGAGGGGGCTTTGAGGTGCCCCCCCGCCAGCCACACGCAGGCAGGAGCATTCAGACCCCCCCAGCACATCATCCCCCTAGTGGGGAAAAAAGGGGGGGCGATCTGGTCTCTCTGCCTGGTGTTTGATCTGTGCTGGGGGCTGTAGAGCCCACCCAGCACAGATCAGCGAAATCAGCACTGGTCCTTAAAGAGACACTGAAGCGAAAAAAAAATATGATATAATGAATTGGTTGTGTACCATGAATAATTACTAGAAGATTAGCAGCAAAGAAAATATTCTCATATTTTTATTTTCAGGTATATGATGTGTTTTCTAACATTGCATCATTCTCTATGTGCAGATTACACAACACTCTGCATTCAAAATGATTCCTTCAGAGCAGTCTGTGAACTAATGACCTCTCCTCTGGCAGATAAAAAGAAAACTGTTCACTTACAGTTGAGATAATAAAAGTCAGAAGACAGCCCTCTCCACGACTTTGAAAGTCGTAGAGATTAATGGCTTTTTTGCATAGAGATAACAACTGGAGTTTCTTAACTCTTCCTGTACTGGAAACAATTACACGAATATATCTGATCTTAATGTTTTATTTCTTAGCTGTGCTACTCATACAAATCATAATATCATAATTTTTTTTCCGCTTCAGTGTCTCTTTAAGGGGGGGGGGGGGGTAAAGCCTGGGTCATCAAGTGGTTAAGTGAACCTCCGGACTAAAAATCTACTCAGCAGCACTAAAAAGGCTTGGTGTTTCTTTAACAGTTTCACAGCATCAAAACTTTGTTTTTCTTACCAAAGCATCATTTTTAGCTAAGCTCCACCCATCAAAGAAAACTGCCCGGGCTTTTTTCCCCTGATGCTGTGCAAAGCAGGATGGGATTTCCTATGTTGTTATTCACGTTGCCTAGCAACTGGGAGGGGTGATCAGCACACAAGACAGTTGGAACTGTGTCTCATGCTCCCTGTCACCACCTTTAAACCAAAAAGATGGCTGCCCTCATGAAATCAAACATTTACCTGTTCTTTTAAAACAGGGTGGGTAAGAGATTATATTACCTATCTATTTTAATTAACATAACTAATGTAACTTAAAGTGGAATATAACCCAGCATTTCAACTTTGCTCTAAAGCATTATTTACAGCATATTATATGCAACCAGCATTTTTTTTTTACTAGACCAGCATTGGAAGGGTTACACACAGAGCTTTAAAGTTCCGTGGAGAGAAATGCAGACGCATCCAAAGTTTAGATAGATACATTTAAGTAAACACAATGTAACAAGTGGTGAATTTGACACACTCTTTGACTGTGCAGGAGCTCCCGGACACAGAGAGAGAGTGAGTCACATTCCTCACTTGTTACATTGTGTTTACTTAACCAGCTGAGCGGTCTGGACGAGCTCAGCTCGTCCAACACCGCCAGCGGCTGCCGCTCAGGCCCTGCTGGGCCGATTTTAATGAAATAAAAAGCAGCACACGCAGCCGGCACTTTGCCAGCCGCGTGTGCTGCCTGATCGCCGCTACAGCGCGGCGATCCGACGCGTGCAGCGGCGAAAGAGGGTCCCCCCAGCCGCCCGAGCCCAGCGTAGCCGGAACAAACAGTTCCGGCCAGCGCTAAGGGCTGGATCGGAGGCGGCTGACGTCAGGACGTCGGCTGACGTCCATGACGTCACTCCGCTCGTCGCTATGGCGACGATGTAAGCAAAACAAGGAAGGCCGCTCATTGCGGCCTTCCTTGTTTATTATGGGCGCCGGAGGCGATCGGAAGAACGCCTCCGGAGCGCCCTCTAGTGGGCTTTCATGCAGCCAACTTTCAGTTGGCTGCATGAAATAGTTTTTTTTTTATTTAAAAAAAACCCTCCCGCAGCCACCCTGGCGATTTAATCAGAACGCCAGGGTGGTTAAATGTATCTATCTAAACTTCGGATGCATCTGCATTTCTCGCCACGGAACTTTAAAGCTCTGTGTGTAACCCTTCCAATGCTGGTCTAGTAAAAAAAAAAATGCTGGTTGCATATAATATGCTGTAAATAATGTTTTAGAGCAAAGTTGAAATGCTGGGTTATATTCCGCTTTAATCACAGTATGTTTGTTTAGGCTGAAGTTCCTCTTTAAGGCTATGTTCACAGTGGAACGCTGCATTGCCTTCCTCTAAATACAATGGGTAAAGTTGCATTGCACATTATGCGAATGATGAGTCCCACACCCTGAATATTACAGTCTATTATTATTGATTTATAGAATGCCAACATATTCCGTGGTGCTGTACAAAGTAAGAAAACAATCATGGAGTACATAATGATACAGACAATGATACACATCAAACATGGACACCAGGGTAGTTCTAAACTTTTTGCTGCCTGAGGCAACCTGTAAGGATGCCCCAACCTATTGGCACAGCACCTGAAAATGTTCACCCTCAGTATAGGTAGGTAGGTAGCCAAGTATAGTTGCCCCCAGCAGGGTGTTTCTAGGGTCCTTGGAGATAGGGGGCACCTGTGGGCACCAGGTGGGGAGATGGGCGTGGCCATGCGGTGAGTGGGCGTGGCCATGGGTGAGGCCAAATGTACATGAACTTAGCAGCAGTGTAAGCTACAGATAACGGGCCTGCCCATCGAAATATTGGATGGAGCCCCCTGTCCTTTATTTAGATAATTTACAATCAGTATAGGCATAGATCAAAGATGTATACACACATACAATTTTGATTGGTCAATCACTGACCAATTTTACCAACCCCGTGCAGTAAGTGGGCCAACAGACAATGAATTTGATGAACAGAGCTAAAATTGGCTAATCAAAATTGTATGTGTGTACCAGGCTTTACAGCTAGTACTGTACATACTGAAAGTAGCAGGGATCAGCATACAATACAGCTGGTTTACAATCAGTAAAGGCACAGAGTAACGCCTTACACTGTACACACTGGAGGTAGATCAGCACACAGTGCAGGCACGAGAGAACAGCGTATACTGTACATACTGTAGGCAGCAGAATTCAGCACACTGCAGCTAGCGTGCCAAAAATATGAGGATCACGTTGTGCGGCGCGCTTATCGCGCCGCACCGAAAAATGGGTGTGCCATGGACCAGAATGTAGGTGTGGTAACGGGTGGAGACAAATTTACATGAACCTAGCAATGGTGGGACATTAGATTAGGACAGTGGTGGCGAACCTTTTGGAGGCCGAGTGCCCAAACTGTAACCCAAAAGTCACTTATCTATCGCAAAGTGGCAACAGCAATTTAAACTAAATACTGTACAAACGTTTTAACTCATCCATGAACATTATGGAAAATCCAAGTTGAAAATAAACTTTGAAGATAAATATTTTCATCCATCCTACTCCTGAAAAATGTATTCAATTTTTTAGAACCTCCCAGTTTTATTTTCTGTTTTAAATAGCTAAAAAAGTAGGTTTAATGATATTCAGCTTTTCCCATAGTCTCGCAGTTAGCAATCATGTGACCCCCAACAAGACAAATTCAGCAATCATGAGGCCCCCAACAAGACAAATTCAGCAATCGTGAGGCCCCCGACATGACAGATTCAGCAATCGTGAGGCCCCCCACATGACGAATTCAGCAATCGTGAAGCCCCAGACATGACAAATTCAGCAATCGTGAGGCCCCCAACATAACAAATTCAGCAATCATGAGGCCCCCAACAAATCATGAGGCCCCCAACCAGACAAATTCAGCAATCATGAGGCCTACAACAAATCATGAGGCCCCCAACAAGACAAAATTCAGCAATCTTGTGGCCCCCAACAAATCATAAGGCCCCCATCAAGACAAATTCAGCAGTCATGAGGCACATAAATAGACAGCATTTCACATAAATAGGCAGAATGCCCCCTTAATATGGTAGCCCCCCAAGTTAGGTAGTGAGTGACAGAGACCCCCAGGTTAGCTAGTGAGTGACAGGTGCCCCCCAGATTAGGTAGTGAGTGACAGGCGCCCCCCAGGTTAGGTAGTGAGTGACAGGCACCTCCAGTTAGGTACTGAGTGACAGGTACCTCCAGTTAGGTAGTGAGTGACAGGGACCCCAGTTAGGTAGTGAGTGAAAGGGACCCCAGTTAGGTAGTGAGTGACAGGGACCCCCGTTAGATAGTGAGTGACAGGGACCCACGTTAGATAGTGAGTGACAGCCGCCTCCAGTTAGGTAGTGAGTGACAGGGACCCCCGTTAGGTAGTGAGTGACAGGGACCAGAGTTAGTGAGTGACAGGGACCCCCGTTAGATAGTGAGTGACAGGGACCGCCGTTAGATAGTGAGTGACAGGGACCCCCGTTAGATAGTGAGTGACAGGGACCCCAGTTAGATAGTGAGTGACAGGGACCCCAGTTAGATAGTGACAGGGAACTCCGTTAGATATTGAGTGACAGGCGCCCCCCCCCCCGTTAGGTAGTGAGTGACAGGGACCCCCCCTTACCTCGCAGCCAGCAGACCTCGATCAGCGCCGCGGGTGACCCGACCAGATAGAGCGGGCGCCGGACGCACCACGCTGTATATGCGGAAGTGATGTCACTTCCACATATCAGCGGTATACGCTAGGTCCTAGCGCCCACTGTGTCTGATCGCCCGCTGATCGAGGTCTGAAGCTCTGGCTGCGGGGACAGCTGGGGGAGGCAGCCAGGAGGGGACAGCGGGCAGTGCCAGGCACCCATGGGGAAGAGATCCGGGGCACCCCAGGACAGATTGGGGGCACGTGCCCCCCAAAATAGGGCTAGCGACGCCCCTGACCCCCAGTATAGGTAGCTAGCATAGTTGTCACCAGTATAGGTAGTATAGTTCCCTGAGTATAGGTAGCTAGTATAGCTGCCCCCAGTATAGATAGTACAGTTGCCCCAGTATAGGTAGTTGGTGGCCGGCCTGCTCCCCCCTCCCTTCCCGAGACCGCCACTCGTGTTACCTTCTCAGCTGGCGATCTCTTCCTCTATGATAGTACCCGGCTGGCCCTCTCTCCTCTGTCATATACCTCAGTCAGAGCAGCGTGGCCCACGGCTGCTGTGAAGAGGATGGAACCAGTAGAGCGGTTCCCCTAGTAATAGTGATATGCAGGAAGTAGTAAGTACATCAAGGGTGGGATGCTACTCCAGGTCCCATGCCGTCTGATGAACCTGTTTCTCCTGGCATCATGAGCCGTCCGCCCCTGAAGGACGCTGGTGCAGAATACAGAATTGGTGATTACAATGACAAATGTAACTTGATGAATAAAATGTATAACCGAGTGCAAGTTATGAAATGAATAACAAATTCCAAGACACAAATGGGTAAATGAAAACTATGCTTCACCACCACTGTTAACACGGGTGTTAGGCGACCGGTAACACATTGCATTAACTCTGTTGGGATACTATAGTTCATTGGATTAGATTGCACAGGCAGGATGCACTCTGAACGTCACATAGACAAACAATTGCAGAGCGATGCTGTTTGTTAAAATGTCTCTGTTTCATTGCACCACAGCGCCCCGTTGTGAACTTAGACTAAACTCCAGTAGGTCTCTGAATACCTGGACTTTAGACTTAATCAGGTCCCTCTCCCTTTCTGCTGATAAACACAGAACTAAATGTCATACAAAATAACATGAATTACATATGCAGTCACACAAGCAAGTAATCATGCACAATTTAGTGCAGTTCCTTGAGAAAACTCTGAATTTGAGGTAATAGAGGAAAAACACAGGAGGCGGGGAGTGGCCATAGGAAGCTGCCCCTAGGCATACTTGTACTAATAAATCCAGTCCTGAGTACATGTTGGCTGTCCTGCTAGGTTCCCCTGTATTTCCCACATAATTCGTGATAAGGGATGGTCAACGAGATGTAAATGATTCTGTTGATGCATAAATATGCAGCTTGAAAATAGACCAATCAAATGAAGGGAGGATTCGTTTTGTCCATTTTCAAACTATATTCATTTGCATAAAAATTGCATAATTCAGCATTAACCTGTAATAATTTACATTTCATTGACCATCCCTATTTGTAATTAAATTACTGGGTTTATATCAACCTACTAAGCCAATGAGATTTTAATGAGCAATGGTGTGGGAAGGTCATCAGTAAAATACTGCCATTGTGGAGGGTCTGCAATGGCACCAATGTGCAGCTAATGGCTCATGCAGTACAATGAGAGTTTATGTGCAATCAGTACTGTTGTCATGGCTGTGATTGTGAAAAAGTGCAGTTTGAGTTTACTGTCAGTTTTAAAAATTCTTAGTTAACGGCAAATTGGAATGGAAAGGTAATTTCACCCCACATTACAAAACACATGTGCAGCACTTATCTGTGTTATGGGAGTATCCTGATGAAAATGGAAACTGTTGCCTAATGATGAAGATGATGGTTACAAGTTTGGGTTATTAACAGTGAAGATGGTATTTTTTTGTAACACTGATTTTTTTTTGATTTTTTTTTATTGAAAAACGATATTGTCCATTAAAACAATACATAAGTGCAAAGAATCACATGGCAGTGGCGAGTAGTGTTGGGCGAACATCTAGATGTTCGGGTTCGGGCCGAACAGGCCGAACATGGCCGCGATGTTCGGGTGTTCGACCCGAACTCCGAACATAATGGAAGTCAATGGGGACCCGAACTTTTGTGCTTTGTAAAGCCTCCTTACATGCTACATACCCCAAATTTACAGGGTATGTGCACCTTGGGAGTGGGTACAAGAGGGAAAAAAATTTAGCAAAAAGAGCTTATAGTTTTTGAGAAAATTGATTGTAAAGTTTCAAAGGAAAAATTGTCTTTTAAATGCTGAAAATGTCATGTTTCTTTGCACAGGTAACATGGTTTTTACCGCCAGGCAGTCATAAATGTAATAAAGAGAAGAGGTTCCATAAACAGGGACCGGTAACGCTAACCCAGCAGCAGCAGCAGCACACGTGATGGAACAGGAGGAGGCGCAGGAGGAGAAGGCCACGCTTTTTGAGACACAACAACCCAGGCCTTGCATGAGGACAAGAAGCGTGCGGATAGCATGCTTTTTACCGCCATGCAGTCATAAATGTAATAAAGATAAGAGGTTCAATAAACAGGGACCGGTAACGCTAACCCAGCAGCAGCAGCAGCACACGTGATGGAACAGGAGGAGGCGCAGGAGGAGAAGGCCACGCTTTTTGAGACACAACAACCCAGGCCTTGCATGAGGACAAGAAGCGTGCGGATATAGCAGCAATGCTTTTTGCCGCCATGCAGTCATAAATGTAATAAAGAGAAGAGGCTCAATAAACAGGGACCGGTAACGCTAACCCAGCAGCAGCAGCAGCACAGAGCACACGTGACGGAACAGGAGGAGGCGCAGGAGGAGAAGGCCACGCTTTGAGACACAACAACCCAGGCCTTGCATGAGGACAAGAAGCGTGCAGATAGCATGCTTTTTACCGCCATGCAGTCATAAATGTAATAAAGATAAGAGGTTCAATAAACAGGGACCGGTAACGCTAACCCAGCAGCAGCAGCAGCAGCACAGAGCACACATGATGGAACAGGAGGAGGCGCAGGAGGAGAAGGCTACGCTTTGAGACACAACAACCCAGGCCTTGCATGAGGACAAGAAGCGTGCGGATATAGCAATGCTTTTTGCCGCCATGCAGTCATAAATGTAATACAGATGAGAGGTTCAATAAACAGGGACCGGTAACGCTAACCCAGCAGCAGCAGCAGCACAGAGCACACGTGATGGAACAGGAGGAGGCGCAGGAGGAGAAGGCCACGCTTTTTGAGACGCAACCCAGGCCTTGCATGAGGACAAAAAGCGTGCGGATATAGCAATGCTTTTTGCCGCCATGCAGTCATAAATGTAATACAGATGAGAGGTTCAATAAACAGGGACCGGTAACGCTAACCCAGCAGCAGCAGCAGCACAGAGCACACGTGATGGAACAGGAGGAGGCGCAGGAGGAGAAGGCCACGCTTTTTGAGACGCAACCCAGGCCTTGCATGAGGACAAAAAGCGTGCGGATATAGCAATGCTTTTTGCCGCCATGCAGTCATAAATGTAATACAGATGAGAGGTTCCATAAACAGGGACCGGAAACGCTAACCCAGCAGCAGCAGCACACGTGATGGAACAGGAGCAGGCGCAGGAGGAGAAGGCCATGCTTTTTGAGACACAACAACCCAGGCCTTGCATGAGGACAAAAAGCGTGCGGATATAGCAGCAATGCTTTTTGCCGCCATGCAGTCATAAATGTAATACAGATGAGAGGTTCAATAAACAGGGACCGGAAACGCTAAACCATCCCAGATGTTCATTGGTCATGTTACTTGGTTGGGGTCCTGGAGTGTTGCGTAGTCATTTCCAATCCAGGATTGATTCATTTTAATTTGAGTCAGACGGTCTGCATTTTCTGTGGAGAGGCGGATACGTGAACCTTGCAGGCAACGGCATTCTTCAAGCTTCGGGTTATTTTGCTGACCACGTGCTCATGCAACTCAGGCACTGCAGAGCGCGCAAAGTGGTAGCGGCTGGGAACCACGTAACGTGGGATGGCCACTGACATCATGCCCTTGAAGCTGTTTGTCTCCACCACTCGATATGGCAGCATTTCGCAGGCCAGAAGCTTGGCTATGCTGGCTCTTACTGCCACGGCCCGGGGGTCATTTGCTGGCAATTTCCTCTTGCGCTCAAACATCTCCGAGACAGACAACTGAACCGTAGGGCTGCACAACGAAGGGCTGTTGGTTGTTGTGTTTGATGAACACTGGGAGACCTCAAGAGCACTACTCCGGAAAGTGACAGTGTCAGCGTCATCTGATTTTTTGGAATGTTTTGAACCACGCAATGGCTGGGCTACTGCTGCTGCTGAGGCGGGTCTGGTGGTGAGTCTGGTGAACCCAAGGGAGGCAGTGTTGCTGGTGGTACCCTGTCCTGCCGCGTTTGCCCACAGAGTGGGATGTTTGGATAGCATGTGGCGGCTCATGCTGGTGGTGGAGAGGTTGTTAATACTTTTCCCCCTGCTCAGGCGGGTCTTGCACACCTTGCAAATCGCCATGGTAACATCCTCAGTGCAGTCTTCAAAGAAAGCCCAGAATTTGGAGCACCTGCCTTGCTGGCGATTTCTGTTTGCGCCTCTTTTGCCTCTCACTTGAACTTCCACGCTTGTGGTGCCTGAAATTGCGCGCCGCCTACCTTGTGGCACAAGGCGAACTCGTGCAGCAGTGGGTTCTTCAACAGACTCATCTGTGCTGCTGCTACGACGGCGATGTTCTCGTTCACAAACAAAATCTGGGTCTATGTCCACATTGTCCATACCCTCCTCTTCCATCTCCTCAAACTCGTCATATGTCATTGTGGGGGGCCGCCGCCGTGGAGTACAGCTCCCCAGCACAACCGTCAGGGGAAACACCTCTTCCCTTGCCCCTCCCTCTTTCACCGGATTTCTTCCTCATTTCACTTATCCTTACAGTACACGCTGACTGGCAGCAGTACAGTGGCAGTACAGAAATGCTATACAGTGGTGGGTGAGCGGTGTACCACTATTGCCAGCAGCGACACAGAGCACAATGCTATACAGTGGCGGGTGAGCGGTGTACTACTGTTCCCAGCAGACAAAGAGTGGCAGTAAACACAATGCTATATAGTGTGGCTGAGCCGTGTACACAGAGTGGCAGTAAACACAATGCTATATAGTCTGCTATATAGTCACCCCGAACGGGGTGATGTTCTGCAGCACCCGAACAGTGGCGAACACTGTTCGCCCAACACTACTGGGAACGCAGATTTTAGTACCTAAACACACGATACAACATGTTTTCCGGGGTCGGACTCTGAGGCACATACAGATGGTCCCGATCATCATCCTCATCATACAACTCTTCTCCTGAGTCTGACCCTCCCACCACCTCTGCCACCCCAACATCCCCAGACACAGTCACAGACCCCTCATCGTCCTCAACATTAACTTGGGATGCTGGCCTGAGCCCGACCTCCTCCTCCACATCAGGCCCCATCATCCCCTCAATGGCAGCCCTCATTAATCGCTCTGGCGCCGGACCGATGGACACAACGTTCTCCTCCGGGGAGGGCTGCTGCTGACCACTGGCTGCTGGGGTGGATGTTATAGCTTGCGTGGGGCGTTGGCTGTTGCTGTTGTTGGGAGTGCTGCTCACAGCGGAGGTCTCTGAGGAACTCATGGTGAGCTCATATAGTGGTTGACGGTGAGTGGAGTATTACTGATCCCAGCAATATACACACTGACTGGCAGAGTACGCAATGCTATATAGTCTGGCTGAGCCGTGTACACAGAGTGGCAGTGAACAATGCTATATAGTCTGGCTGAGCGGTGTACACAGAGTGGCAGTACACACAATGCTATATAGTCTGGCTGAGCCATGTACACAGAGTGGCAGTAAACAATGGTATATAGTCTGGCTGAGCGGTGTACACAGAGTGTCAGTAAACAATGGTATATAGTCTGGCTGAGCGGTGTACACAGAGTGTCAGTAAACAATGGTATATAGTCTGGCTGAGCGGTGTACACAGAGTGTCAGTAAACAATGGTATATAGTCTGGCTGAGCGGTGTACACCGAGTGTCAGTAAACAATGGTATATAGTCTGGCTGAGCGGTGTACACAGAGTGTCAGTAAACAATGGTATATAGTCTGGCTGAGCGGTGTACACAGAGTGTCAGTAAACAATGGTATATAGTCTGGCTGAGCGGTGTACACAGAGTGTCAGTAAACAATGGTATATAGTCTGGCTGAGCGGTGTACACAGAGTGGCAGTACACACAATGCTATATAGTCTGGCTGAGCGGTGTACACAGAGTGGCAGTACACACAATGCTATAGAGTCTGGCTGAGCGGTGTACACAGAGTGGCAGTACACACAATGCTATGTAGTCTGGCTGAGCGGTGTACACAGAGTGGCAGTAAACACAATGCTATATATAGCGTGGCTGAGCGAGGTGCACAGTGGCAGTACACACAATGCTATATAGTCAGGCTGAGCCGTGTACACAGAGTGGCAGTACACACAATGCTATATAGTGTGGCTGAGCGAGCGGTGTACTACTATTCCCAGCAGACACAGAACAGTAAACACAATGCTATATAGTGTGGGTGAGCGAGCGGTGTACCACTATTCCCAGCAGACACAGAACAGTAAACAGAATGCTATATAGTGTGGCTGAACGAGCGGTGTACCACTATTCCCAGCAGACACAGAACAGTAAACAGAATGCTATATAGTGTGGCTGAGCGAGCGGTGTACCACTATTCCCAGCAGACACAGAACAGTGAACAGAATGCTATATAGTGTGGCTGAGCGAGCGGTGTACTACTATTCCCAGCAGACACAGAACAGTAAACAGAATGCTATATAGTGTGGCTGAGCGAGGTACACAGAGTGGCAGTAAACAGAATGCTATATAGTGTGGCTGAGCGAGCGGTGTACTACTGTTCCCAGCAGCGACACACAATGACTGGGGGGGACCCTGGCTAGCGTGGCTGGAGAGCGAACTACCCTGCCTGCCTACCCAAAGCTAAACCCACAGAGAAATGGCGGAGATATGACGTGGTTCGGGTATTTATTTACCCGAACCACGTGACCGTTCGGCCAATCAGAGCGCGTTCGGGCCCGAACCACGTGACCCGTTCGGCCAATCACAGCGCTAGCCGAACGTTCGGGGAACGTTCGGCCATGCGCTCTTAGTTCGGCCATGTGGCCGAACGGTTTGGCCGAGCACCGTCAGGTGTTCGGCCGAACTCGAACATCACCCGAACAGGGTGATGTTCTGCAGAACCCGAACAGTGGCGAACACTGTTCGCCCATCACTAGTGGCGAGGTCAATCAAAAGTAAAACAATGCAGCAAATATTGCCAGGTAAATAGTGATGAAATGCACAGATAGAGCGTAATACAATTATAATTCAAGCATACAGTGCTGCCCATAATTATTCATACCCCTGGCAAATTTTGACTTAAAATTATTTTTATTCAACCAGCAAGTATTTTTTTGACAGTAAATTACATAGGTGTCTCCCAAAAGATAATAATACGATGTACAAGAGGCATTATTGTGGGAAAAAAAACACAATTCTCAGCTTTTATATACATATGAGCAAAAAGTGTCCACTCCAAAATGATTCATACCCTTCGCAATAATTAATAGAAAATCCTTTATTGGCTATTACAACAATCAAATGCTTCCTATAATTGCAGACCAGCTTTTTGCATGTCTCCACAGGTATTTTTGCCCATTCATCTTTAGCAATGAGGTCCAAATCTTTCAGGTTGGAGGGTCTTCTTGCCATCACCCTGATCTTTAGCTCCCTCCACAGATTCTCAATTGGAGGGCTCTGGCTGGGCCACTCCAAAACGTTAATGTTGTTGTCTGCTAACCCTTTCTTCACCACTTTTGCTGTATGTTTTTGGTCATTGTCATGCTGAAATGTCCACTGGTGCCCAAGGGCAAGTTTCTCTGAGACTGCCTGATGTTGTCCTTGAGAATCCTCATGTATTGCTCTTTTTTCATGATGCTGTTTACACTGATTAGGTTCCCTGGTCCAAAGGCTGAAAAACACCCCCAATGCATTAGGTTCCCACCACCATGTATGACAGTGGGGATGGTGTTCTTTGGGTTGCAGGCTTTTCCTTTTTTATGCCAAATGAAAGAAACATCATTGTGATCAAACAATTCAATTTTTGTTTCATCTGACCATAACACAGAAGACCAGAAGTCTTCTTCTTTGTCCAGGTGAGCATTTGCAAAGGCCAAGTGAGCTTTTGTGTGCCTTATCTGGAGAAGTAGCGTCCTCCTTGGTCTGCATCAGTGGAACCCAGCAGTGTGCAGTGTCCGTTGGATTGTCTGCCTTGAGACAATACCATCAGCAGAGCCCAGATTCACCAGGATGGCCTTGGTGGTGATCCTTGGATTCTTTTTAACCTCTCTCACTATCCTCCTGGCCAGCACAGATGTCAATTTTGGCTTCTGACCACGTCCTCTGAGATTTTCCACAGTGCGGAACATCTTATATTTTTAATAATACTTTGCACTGTAGCCACTGGAACTTGAAAACTGTTAGAAATGGCCTTGTAGCCCTTTCCTGACTTGTGAGCAGCCACAATGCGCAGCAGGTCCTCACTGAGCTCCTTTGTCCTATCCATGACTGTCCAAAAACCAACTGCAGGGAGCTGCTGTTTTTCACCTGTTGAGTTGATTAAAACAGCTGTTCCCAATTAATCATGGTAATTAGGATGCTTTAGAACTTTGGATTTTCCCACAGACTGTGACAGTTTGTGATACTCCCACAGACTATGACATTTTAAATACTCACAGATTGTGTAGGTAGGCTCTTATACTACATGGAAGTGGTAAAATTGGCCAATCAAAATTTGTATGTGTGTATCAGGCTTTACCCACTTTATGACATGCTGACTTTAAAACATCCTGTTTGAGCCTGTTAACGGCTCCAGGACGTTTTAATAAGATGCTCGCTCCCGCCGCCGCTCTGCCACGTGTATGCACCCCCCATCCCCCACCCGCCGCCGTTAACCATTGGGACACTGCGATCTGTTACTGAGGAAGAGGACCGAGCGGTCCTCTACCCAATCACAATGCCTGGAATGAATGGACATGACCCCGATCAGTGGCCACATCCATTCATAAAACAGGAAACAGTCATAGTTTAGTAAAATGTAAAAAAAAAGTGAACACTTCCTATAAAACAGGAGAGATTTCACAAAAAGTAAAATTATACATACAGGCACATACCCTCTTTCCCTGAGAATAATACCTACCCTGAAAATAAGCCCTAGCTGGAATTTTGAGCATGCTTGAAATATAAGCCCTACCCTGAAAATAAGCCCTAGTGTAAATTAAAGAGGATGAAGAGGCAGCCAGTAAGTGGGGACACAGTGGTGCAGTGCCAATCAGGCACTGATCCTGCCATCCCAGCAAACAGAAAGGTTATCAGCTGTGGGCAGGGAAGACAGGGAAGGTGCCTGATCAGTACAGCAGCATACTTTCAAATCCATGAACATCACAGTACAAAGGAACAAGAAATGTTCTGCTGAGAGACACTTCCTAATAGAAATATAAGACATGCCCTGAAAATAAGCCCTAGCACATCTTTTAGAGCAAAAATTAATATAAGACACTCTTATTTTCGGGGAAAGACGGTACATACACATGCACTTATTAAATATTAATAAAATTAATAGCTTACACTTCCAAAGCCCCCTTCCCCCCCAAAAAAAAATATATTGTCTCCATACATTGTGATAGGGACATCATTTAAACGGTTTAATCATCGAGACAACTGGGCAAATAAAATGCGTAGGTTTTATCCACAGGAGAACGTTTTATTTTACAATTATAATGGCTGAAAACTTAGAAATAATTAATTATTTACATTTTTTTCTTATTTTTCCTGTTAAAATGCATTTAGAATAACACAAATTTCTTAGCAAAATATACTACCTACAGAAAGCCTAATTGGTGGCGAAAAAAAAACAAAGCATAGATCATTTTGTGATAAATAGTAATAAAGTTATTGGCGAATAAAAGGGAGGAGCACTGACAGGTGAAAATTGCTCTTGGCCGTTAGGGTAAAAATCCATATGGGGTGAAGTGGTTACACTAACCTCTCCCTCCTTATTCCTAACACTAATACAAGCACCCAAATGACCGCTAACTGTAGTCTACAACCATTACTAAACAGCCAATTAGCTACTATCCACATACTGATTTACACAGGCATTCCTTAGATGCCTGCCAATCCCCATTCCCAAATGATCTGATCCGCATGTAGAGGGGGTCATTACCAGCTATAGCAACAATAAAGAGTTAATACAAAAGTTAATGGAAGATCTTATCCCGATGCAGGTGCCCAGGCGACATCCTCCGCTGCGTGCCTATAACATCGCCGCCGGGAGATTTTGGCGCAGGGAAAAGCCGATGAAAGGCTTACCCTGCTCCTGCACAAGTTCCGGTAGAGTTCATTACTATTCCCCCTCCAGGCCGCCATGGATAGTGGGGTAAAGACGTAATTCGACTCCCAGCTATTGCTGGCGGCCGAATTAGTGTTCTTGTAGTGGTTTGTGCTCCGTCTTCTGATGGCGCCCAAATCAGTCACTGAGCGCTGCTATAGCCGTAATTCCTGTTACAGTCTATGGCGGCGCCGGCAGCGCCCAAATCTCCTGTGCTGTTTTTACAGTACTCACCTCCGCTTATGCTACGCCACTGTGTGAGGGAAATGAGCTGCTCTAAATGAACTCAAACCATTACCTGCTGCTGATACAGGTCAGCATCAGAGAATGCTGAATTGTTGTGACAGCCCAGTCAGTCAGCAGAGAGCCTGATTTGCTGGTCATGGCAGTGATCTCTTTACTTCTCAGGAGATATGACAATGGTGATCTCTGCCCTCCCCAAGACTTCAGAGCTCTGCTCTCTGCTTGGCCTTAAAGGGTTTCAGAGGCTGACGGAACATATCACAGGAAATACATTGTCTCTGGACATCGGGACATAATCTGGTATATCCAGTACTGTGTGTGTATATATAGTAATGCATGTATAGATTTATAGGTGAAATTTCCGAGTTAGGCTCCCTGCCAAACTCCATCTTGTGACATTTTTAGTGGTACCACATTTCCCCCAAAATAATGCAGGGTCTTATGTTAATTTTCGCTCCAAAAGATGCCTTAGGACTTATTTTTAGGGGATGTCTTATTTTTCCATAAACAGGAATATACATTTATTCCTGAAGAAAAAAAACCCCAACATTTAGTCAAATATATGTCATCACATCCTGGAACGTCTTCATCATTTTCCAAATCCTAAATTCCATTATGAATATCTAATAATTGACTTTATTTCCTTTTCCCACCATGTACAACAATCTACATTTACAGAGAGTATGGCACTTGTCAATCCTTACTGTTTAGGGTGTTGTAGGGTTGGAACGATCGATCGTACCAGATGTAAAATAGCGGTGATGGGTCTGGTAGATTGATGGCATGAGGTATTGAACATTGCAACTGTGCGGTTCGATAGATTTTTAACAGCTTTTATGCTTTGTGTGGAAGGATTCAACCCCTTTGATCAGATTCTGATCTGAGAGGGAATGATCTTTGGGCCACAGCTGGTGCCCATCTATAAGGCAGAGGGTAAACAGATACGTGAATGGATTGTATGCTAAGGATAGGATCTGGTCAGACTTGTCTGTTTCAACAGTTCCTCCTCATCCATTCTGGTGAGTGGACGGTTAGGATTGTGCAGTGTGGTACCATGCACGGTAGGAATCTGTGCCAATGTGAAGCTAGCCTTAAATCCTTAAATGGTAAATTGACCAAGAGACAGATCTCCCTCTGATTAGATCTGCTCAGAGAGATCTGTTGCCTACCCATAAACTACGTAAACTGCAAACAGGAACCCATAAACTGCAGACAGGATGCCAATAGATTTTAGCATGAACCCATCATCTATCTATCCGGAATCAGCTGGGGCCCATACACTGAGCCGACCGATCGATCAAAATCGATCGATCGCAAATCGTTTGACCGATCGATCGATTTGTGGCCAATTTCAATCGATTTCGATCGATTTCAATCGATCTGACATGTTGGAAAATCTAGGTCGATCTGTTGAGATTGCTTATCATTTTGCATTGGACTTAATGGAAATCTGATGACAAAAAAATGCCATCAGATCGATTTTCAATAGATTTCATACTGAAATCTATTGGAAATCTGTTCCTAGTAAACATTTTTCCTAAACACATCAGATAGATCAGAAATCTATCTGATGATATATCTGCTGCTAATCTAACGAGTGTATGGCGACCTTTATAAAGCCACCTGCCAGTTGTTGCGAAACTGAATGCTGTTACTGCTGTGCACTTTCTACCGATATTTTCTAGTATGATCAATCAAAGCATTTCTCTGATTTCAGCCAGAAATGTATTGAAGCCTTGATCGGGCGTACATATTTCAGATACATTTTCATCGGATTCAATAAAATTATCAAATCAAATGATCAATCAGGCCTCAAAATCACTAGATGTATAGTGTATTTAGTGTATGGACACCTTACGCAGTCTAGTAGGTTGTTTAGACAGAGTGTCTGAGGAGAGCTGCCCCTGCTGACATAGTAAAAGATCTTCATAAAGAGCAGACAAGGCTGATGCTTGGAAACCTGTTGCTTAGCAATCTTATCAAGGTCTTTACTCATCAGTGTGTAGCAGGATGAAATGGACCCTTCATCTACTGATTAAGATCCTGCTGAGTGACAATAGTAATACATAAATCTATCTGTTTCTATTCTGTATCTATGCGCATGTAGCCTCCGTCATTAACAGGCAAAAATCTGTGCTCTCCGAATCTATAGGAACATAATCTGTATCTAGCAAATGTCAAGTGACACGCCTAATATTTAAACAGAATGGATAATCCCAGCATTGTTCTCATCACTGCTAGCTGAATGTTAAATAGGTGAATCTACATAAACTTATGTTAAGGTGGCCATACATCAGGTGACTTGGCGGCCGATCGACCATCCAATTCGATTATTATAATCGAATTGGATGAAAGTTGGTGCCGCCAAGTGCATGCCTGACCGACAACGCGACCAATTTCGGGACGGAAATTGGTCGCATTGTCGACGATAGCGCATGCTGCAAGATGTCGGGCCAAAGTTGGTTGGTCGGGTGCATGGCGGGAACGGCACGCAATTTCTCGACAAAACCATCTGCCGCCTCACCGCTGTGCCTCCCTAATGCCCACCGTGCCAAAGTGTATACATTACCTTCCGCGGCCTTCACTCGTCCCCCGCTGCTCCGGGTGCATTCTCCTCCTCTTTCACATACACGCACGCTCCACGTGCTTTCGTGGTAAGGGCGCGCATGTGACGTCACCCCCCCCCCCCCCCCCTCCCACACACACACACACACACACACACCAGCACCAAAACCTATACCCACCTTGCCTCCTGCCTCCGTTCAGTCTCCTTTCAGTGCAGCAGCAAAACCTCTAGACTCCGTCAACTGTGTTCGAAGACGCATGGGACCTGGAAGAGGCGTGGCCACATGGCTTTGCATCACCATTCACAGTGCCAGGAGGAGGATGAGATGCTCACCATTTGCGCCTCTCCCCTTTAGCCACGCCTCTCCCCTTTAGCCACTCCTCTCCCATTGTATTCTGACCGCCGCGGCTGCTAAGTGGCACATTTTGACAGCCGCGATCTACTCAGAAGGCAGTCGCGATATACTGGTAGATCTCAATCAACCTATTGGGCACCCCGGCCCTATACCCTCCCCACCCCTATGGACGGTATATAAACCCCCTATACCCTCCCCACCCCTATGGACTGTATGTAATCTCCCTATACCGCCCCTTATACTCTCCCCTATATCCTCCCCATCCCTTTAATCCAACAACTACCCTTCCCCAAGCATTACTATGTATTGCTTTGGCAACTGTAACGGTTGTGGAATTCTCTCCGTGATCAGCGCACAAGGCGTGCGCTGACACGGCGGAAATCGTCCACAAGCGTATCATTTGCGGGAACCCAGCAAAAGGTGCAACGCACCTGTAGAGGGAAATTCCTGTCTGCAGGTGGAGCTGTGGAGTGCAGAGGAACAGCTCCTCTGCCTTGCCACAGACGCCAGACAGGAATTGTACGAAGGGAAGAAACGCAGTGCAAGATAGCCCTGAAAGAGAGAGAGCAAAGCGACAGAGGGTATGCGTGTTCACCAATCTAGTCACCACCCTGCGACGATGAACACACAACCATGAAGATCAGGTGAGAAGGCAATCGCAGGAGATGGCGATTGCTAACAGCGACACAAGACAGAATAAGCACAGAGGAGGAATGTATGTGTGTGCACCAATCTAGTCGCCAACCCGCGACGGTGCATACACAACAGCAGATATGAAGTAGGAACGCAATCGCGAGAGAGGCGATTGCCAGAGGTGACACAAGGCTACAGCAAGGCAGAGCACGAGAGTAGCAAAGGCACAGCAAATCATACAATGAGAAGATAAGGAAAATAATAAACGCTAACTAAACGCGAACACCGCACTCATTCGCAACAGCGTGTTAAGCACAACAGAGACAAGCACGCCTAACTAACCACCGACAGACAAACATGAAACAGAGGATGCGAGCACTTGCTTAACGGTTACCTCACCGAGCCTCCAGCAAGCGTTCGTAGCAGACAAGACAGGTACACAAAAACAGGGATAAGTGCGAGATACGATCCACTGCGCTCTTTCCGCCAGAGCGAGTGCGACCCAAGTAAGGCAACAGAGCTAGCAGGATCCACTGCTCTTACCGTCAGAGCAAGTGCGATCCAAGTATAGCAAGGGAGTTGCAGACCAGAAGGATCCACAGCCGCTACTGCTAGAGGCTAGTGTGATCCAAGCACGACAGACAGACAGAACAGGCAATACAAATAATACAATCCTGACTGCTCTAACAAGGATGCCTAGTGCAGTCCCAGGAATTACTCTAAGCTAATCTTCAAACAATAAGCAAGGCTGACACTCCAGGAGTGTTTCACAGGACAAACCCTTATGACCAGCGCAGGTCTGTGATATCACATGGTATTTATAGTACAAACCTCCAAAGGATGTGGCTAGGCAATTTGCATGACAAACGTATGCAAATTCCTCAGCAGCAGCAAGCTGCAAAACTGACAAAAGGTCTCTCTTCCAGAGACCTGCAGAATGCAGACCTGAACAGTGGTCAAAAAGCTGCCTGCCTGCGCAGGCAGCTGAGCGGATCATTACAGCAACGCTAAATGTATTTGGTCCTGCCAATAAAGCTTTTTTAAATTGTATAGAATAATAGGCAGGTTTTTATTACTAGGGATGAGCGAATTCTCACAGTGAATTGGCCCCAATCTTATTTAGTGAGATATTCGAAAATATAAAAAAAATGAGGAGCCAAAATCAGGAGCTAATTCTTGCCACAAAGCCATGTTAGGCAAGTACAAGGATTTTCTGTAATAAGACCCCTGGCAAGTAAACGAGGATTTCCTGTAAAAACAATCATAAATACAAGTAAAGCAATCATAAATAGTAAAAAGTAAAAATGTTAATAAGATCTTTCAATCAATCTTGGCCCTTTATGGCAATCCAACGATTGCTGGAAGATTTTAAATGAGGTTAAATGAACTGTACCCTTACCCATCGAGATTGCAGCCACACATGTATCCCTGGAAAAAGCTGGGAATTTCCTGCCAGGGAGAATTAATGCTTTTGCCTGGTATTGCTGTACAGCCTCAGTGGGACTGTATAGGGATCCCTGGCAAATATACCACTAAGATTTTCAGTAAAAACCATTGTAAATAATATCAAAACGATCGTAAATAGAACTGAAACAGAACAGTTTTTATTATCGTTTTCCTAACTGAATGTGCCATTTTCATGAAACAGATTTTCCAGAATCTCTTGGACTGGTCGGAAGTTCGATAAAAATCTTGTGAAACTGTCAGAAACGATTTTGCTCATCCCTACTTATTACCACTTTTTACCGTATATCTGTACCAGCAGTCTCTGGCCCCTTAAGGACCAGAGACCGCTGGTACAAAACGGGGCTCACTGACATCCCGCTGCACAGACCCAAAGCTCTCACCATTTGCGCTGCTCTCCTGTTGCTGAAGCCCACTCGCTCTGCCATCGCTATGACAGCAGAACTCCATGAGAATTTCATTGGTGTCTGATCACTGTGAGCCTCACAGGATTAGGAGCCAATGAAAGTGGCTCCTGACCGGCTCACGGAGCTTTACTGTCATTCCAATGGGAGAGTGGCGCAATTGGCAGTAGAGGGGAGAGCGTGCGGCGCAGTCATTGAAATCTACGCCCTGGCAGCAGGGCCGGATTTCTGGCAAGGCCACATAGGCCATGGCCTAGGGCACCAGAAATTTAGGGGCGGCTCAGTGAGGGGCAGTAAAGCTGTTTTATGCAGCCATCCCTGTCTACAAAGACAGCTTTATCCTTTGAACTATCTGTCCTGTACTTGTGTCGTTCCTGCAAGACCTGTAAGCTCTATCCTGCAGGTACACATCAGCCTCATTAATGATATGGTAAACATAACATAAAAGTTCTTAAAGAGCAACTGTTAGCTCTAAAATGCCCCCTCAAAAAAACACATATGTAAGTAGATAAATACATGCTCTACTTACATGACAGATGTATTGTAGTGTCCACGTTTTGATTTCTGTTATTTTCATGTTTATATATTAGAAGGCTCCTGTTGCTGGCAGGGGCCATCTTGTGTCCGGCTAGATCTTCTCCCCCCCCCGCATCCCCCTCCTCCCCGCACTGACTCTGAGCACAGCGGGGAGGAATAAATGCAGCAGCCATACACAGACTCACCTAATAATGGATCCAAGCGCTGTCGTTCCCATCTATTCTCTGCACTAGTGCAGAGTGTAGGATACTGCAGCGCCTGGAACCATTATTCTGGGAGTCTGTGTGTGTGCACCACCTTTATCCTTCCCCAAAGCTCAGTGCGGGGGAAAAAGGAGAATGCGGCGGCGGCGGGCGGCAGAACGGCGGGGGGGCACGGACATGCCACTGGAGGAGGGGGGCAGAGGACAGTGACAGGAGATAGGCTCTGGCCCCCCTCCGTGCGCTCTAACAGCAGCGGCGACCAGGCAGACAAGGGGAGACCAGGCGGCCAATCGCAGTGCAGAGAGATGAGTGACAGAGGCATCAGCCAATCAGGCTGATTCAACATGCCTGTCACTTCTCTCTGCGGCTTGCGTACACTTTTAGAGCCTGGGGCATGAGGAGAGAAATCTACAAAAGTAAGAATGATTTGAAACTTTTACATTGCCTGGTTAGCATCCTTTCTACTGCTGTATTAGCATGCAGTAGAGAACTTATTGTGTATTTTCTGCCTAACAGTTACTCTTTAAGGAAAACATAACTAATAATCTAGACACAAATTACTAAAATAGTTATTGTCTGTGACATCCAATGATGGAAAGTAAGTAGAATTCTCTTTGGGGCACACAGAGATAAGAACCATACAGACGGTATAGTTGGCCTTGGGCGGTAAAAAGTACAAATCCGGCCCTGCCTGGCAGGGATAACAGGTCCAAAACAGGGCGTAGATTTCCACTAGCTACATCCGGAAGTTTGCCAGAAATAATGTAAAATGCTTATTTACATATATGCCATATGCTGAATATGATTATAATATTTTACATTCTTGGCTACTAAAAAATGTGTTCATGTTTTAATGACAGATCCTTTATAGAGGTCTAGTTAATATTATAAATGAATATATGGCTAAAACTGGGCGTGTCTCCCTCTTTCTTGCTTATCCTTGTTCAGGCTTTTATCGGTACTAGCAATAGAGTGAATAATAGATATGTATAGATCACAGCTGATGGCTTAAGTTATGACAATGCCTAGGCTTGCCAATAGATTGGCCTTGTAATCCTGAGAGGAAACACTTTGTGCCGATTCAGTGTTGCCATGGTATTCTATCTACAAGTGCATGGCTGCCAGGGAAAGAATAGAGCATTTAATGTAAGATTGTGTAGTGCGCCTGTATCTGAGTCCATCTAATGTGCTTTTCTTACTCATGGCATGGTTCTGCATACATATGATGTACTTTTGTCTCCGGCTGCATAAGAGCTGATAAAAGTACATGGAACATGCTGACAAATGTGAAGGATTACTTTAGAAATTAGTAGTGTATATTAGTGACTAGTGAGCGATCTTTATCATCTGCAGTTCATCGTGTTCATTCCCGTGACGTGGTCAGAAATCAGAAAACATTTATTTGCTAAGCATGACTTTGGTTTAGCACTTACATAGCTCAGGTAAATAGGAATATAGGAACATATATAAAATACAACAGAATGAACAGCAGTGTCAGCAGGATGACACGATACATTTCAAAAACAGTATATCCCTTGACAGTCTAATGGTCTGGCGACTGCAGCCTTATGTGGGGGAAAGTAAGTGAGGTGGGCATTGAGGTAGGAGGACATGGAGGGAGTTCAAGAGGTTAACAGCAGATGGAAAAGGAGTTCCTGTGCCTTGACGTTCTGGCGGAGATGGCCCGAAACCTGCGGCCTGATGGTAGCTTGGCACTTTATTTATATGGGTAGCAGCAGTCATTCTGTTCAAAGTAAGGAAGTTTGAAACAAGAAATATCCATTTTCACCTTATTTGAACTAATAAGAGACCAGCGATGCTCAGATACCCCCAATCATGAATTACAGTGATCAAGAATTTGACTACGCCCACTTACGAATTGACTCGTGATCATGATCAGTGTCAATCAGAGGCGCTCAAACCTACTGCTTGACCCACTGAGTTGTGCTCCCAATTTTGCCTGAGGAAGCGGGGTCACGCCCGCGAAAGGCGTTGCATTTGTGGAGTTGAATAAATTATTTGTCAATTCTGTTTTATTGAGGCTCGAGTGAGTTTTCTTTGTTTTGTAAGAGGGAGGTAAGTCCACCCTAACACACCCCCCTCTGCTTTTAAACGGTTTTTAAAACGTTCTACTCTACTCTGGCGCCTCTGTATACCGAGCTTTTGCTGATCTTCTAGTCCACCCTGGGTGGAGGGGTGCATCCCCATCTACTATCTACAGAGAGCTACTTCTTAACCTGAGTGGGGTCAGGTCCTAATGCTCCCCACCTGCATTTAAAGTGGTTGCCTATGGGTAACCCGTGTTTGTGAGTATATACACATAAAATTGTATTGAACTCTTCATTTTACCTGACAATACTGCACCATATTGGGCTCTCGATTCTCTTCTTGTTTTTAAGCACACGAATAGAAACAGATATCCAACTCGAGTGCGGTTTTGAGTCGAATAACTGCATGTAATCACGAATCACGAGTCGGTATTCGGTATTAAAAACCCACCGACTTTAACGGTTAATACATGCTAGAAACACAAAATTTGCCAGACATGTTAAGAAGAACAGTGGGAACAAGAGGATTTTTTTTTTCAAAAAGACCTTATAGTTTACATTAACTGTAATTTACCGCATTTAAGTGTATAGTTTTTTCCTTTGAAACTTTAAAACCAATTTTCTCAAAAACTATAAGGTCTTTTTGAAATTTTTTGGGGTGTTTCTAGCATGTAAGGGGGCTTTGCTATTAACCGTTTAAGTCGGTGGGTTTTTATCACGAATCACGACTAGTGATCACAAGTAACTCGTGATCATGAGTCGGATAACGAGTGCAATCACGAGTGCATTCGTGATCGGCATTCATGATGGAGAGCCGAACACGAATGCCGATTACGACCTCGTGATTACAAAAAATGACTCGTGATGAGCACTACTGTAAGTTGTAATAGTCACTAAACATCTTTTAACCATAAAAAAGTTGTCCAGCTAACACAACCTTATTTTGACCATGTGGTGCATGCGTGAGTATAGCGGCGCCTGCTCAATAGCACGTAACCACTCGTGTGGCTTAATACGGGAATCAGTAGAATGGGGGTTTGGAAAAAAGTCAACATTTCTCCTTACCTTTGTGCTTTGCAATATTAATGATATGGCCTTTGAGGACTGCTTTGTGAGCTGTCCACAAGATGCCTGGGGAGATACGGTCATCCATATTATCTGGGAAGTCATTTTCTAGGTGACCTTTAATCTGCTTATATATATCGCTGGGTCATTTAATAAGTAGACGTTCAATCTCCAATTACCTGGAGAAAAGGGGAAACCAGGGACCTTATACTGGATAGTTAAAGGAACATTATCAATAACCAGGGGCGTAGCAATAGGGGTTGCAGAGGTTGCGACCGCATCGGGGCCCTTGGGCCAGAGGGGCCCCGAAGGGCCCTCCCTCAACTGCAGTATTAGCTCTCTATTGGTCCTGTGCTCATAATAATCACTTCTATAGATGCTTTGAATAGTGGTAATCATTAACAAACTGTTCCCATCCCCTTCTTGCACCTCTGACACTGTAGCTGCCATTGGCAGGTTTTGGTGTGCCGTATCAATTGTTATGTATAGAGTGCTTGGGGGGCCCCATGTAAAACTTGCATCGGGGCCCACAGCTCCTTAGCTACGCCACTGTCAATAACCATTCTAAAACAACAATGTACAAAAAATGTCTAAGTAGCTGTTTAAACATTTTCCTACTTTTCATGTTAAATATCAGACACAAAAGCTGTAATTTATTGTGTGTAGGTTGTAGCTGCATTGGAAGGATTAATTAGCAAAGGGGTGTTACACAGCCAGTGCTGTTCTTTGCACGTGAGACTACAGAGTTATATGAAAAGGCGTGGTGTCAGGTTTTACACACAATTACAAATGTTTATGCTGTACATAAGATACATTTCCTCCGCTCTCAGTGCAGACAGCTCATTCAGAGACACAATCAGCTGCAGTTAAGCTAGTGAGACCTGTCTCACACACAGGGTTAACAGATGTAGGGAGAGGGATTCCCCCCCCCCCCCCCCTCATAATTCACTTGTCTGTCAGCCTGGGCATCAGTAAATTGTAAAAGGAATTTGATAAAAGTAAACAAAGAGATAAGCAGTGAAATGTATACACCAGTAGTTAGGAGCACTTTACAAACAATTCCCATCTCAGTTTATAAAAAAATGTTAATCAATAGTGTTCCTTTAAGTAAGTATGATCTTACCAAGAATGTCAGATAATCTCACCTTTGCTTCACCAGACAATCTTATTGCCACATCAACAGGAATGGCGAATATGTAGTATAATCCCAAAAAGATATCATATGGGGTGCCTGTAAGTATATCTTTTTGCATTTAGGGAAACAACCCCCTTTAAATGTCTATTAATTGTGACTTTTAAAAGGACACCTGAAGTGGGAGAGATGTGGAGGCTGCCATATTTATTTCCTTTAAAGCAATAACCAGTTGGCTAGCAGCCCTGCTGATCTCTTTTGCTGCGGCAGTGCCTGAATCACCAACGTGAAGCAAGCATGCAACTAATCTTCTCAGATTGTTGTCAGAAATGCCTGATCTGCATGCTTGTTCAGGGGCTAGGGCTAAAAGTATTAGAGGCAGAGGATTAAAAGGGCAGCCAGGCAATTTACATTGAGTAAAAGGAAAAAAAATATGTCCGAAGCAGGAGCCGCAGGGAGTTAGGTGAGATGTGAGGCACATTGAACAATGATAGAGGAAGGAGGAGGGGGTGGGGGTGGGGAGGGGGTTGCAGGGGGCCTGGCCACTGAGGTCAAGTTACACCCCTGGTACCAGTGTCTATAAGATTTGCATCGCAAATACTAGTGTTTTAATGTGATATATAAAGTGTATTTGTCTTACTTTTTGGACATACACTGACAGTAAAGATCTGACCTGGACAACCCCAAAGAGTTAGGCCAGCATGACGGGGCTTTGGCAGATAGGGGTGCCCAGTTTTTGCTTCAGTTTCCCCAGGGCTCAGCCCAGGGAGGGGTCAACCAGGACATACCGTAGCTGGAATGCTGAGATTGGTCTGGGAAACATGGGAAGAGGAGGATTTACGATAGGCAGGAAGAGGAGGAGCTTTCTCCAGAGGCACTCACTGAGTGAAGAGTCTACCACCCTCCAATCCTAGTTTTAGTTTCACAGGTTGTTTTTTTTCCTGGCACCTGGGTGGCCTCAGTGTTTACAAAGTTGTTTCTTGTCTACAGTGGGTTTAGTTGTTCTTGATTAATGGTGTTGTTGTCATTGCAGCAAAGGCAGGGGAGGGCCTCTGGAGATTAGAGAATGGTCAGTTGCTGGTGTGGCGAGGATCCGCCTGTGGTGTGGATTCCTCCAGTTTTTACAGTGTCGTCAGGTAGGAGCATGGTGAGTAGGTCCCAGTTATCCCCGTGCTGGTGCCTGTGGCAGGGCTCCTTATTTAGTTGACTGGGCACCTGTTTATTACTGTTAGCCTCCAGGGCCCTTCCCTGGGATCAGCTGTATGATTATCTGTAATTGTATGTTTGTGAGAAAACACGGAAAAGTCGCCGCGTGCGCTCAGAACAAGGCGGCTGATTCCGCGTCCAACGCGGCGGTTTGCACGCGTAGGCCTACATCTGTCAGTATGGTTGAACGCGGAGAAACCCCAGCATGTCTTGATAACGGTGCGGCTGGCTCCGCGTCCAGCGCGGCGGGTGGTACGCAAGACATGTCTGGTGTGGCTGGGACTGATAGTCCACACAGGTTCAGAAGGACGCGCGCACGCATTGAGAGGCAGAACTTTTATGACAGCCAGAAGGGAGTCAGCTGACCAAGCCGGTCAGCTGATGATTGTACCAGTTCCCATTGGTCCAGCACTTAAGGGAGGCGCTGGAGAGCGCTGGGCTATATATACTGGGTGCTGGTCATTCGCTGGTTGTCTGCCGTTGCGATCACTACGTGGAAGCACTCAGACCTTATTGTCAGAATCTGTGTTATCATTCTGTTATACTTCAGACTAGTTCCAGGGTGTTGATGATTAAGGACCTCACACCCAAGATTAGGGACTTGTGTTATCATTCTGTTATACTTCAGACTAGTTCCAGGGTGTTGATGATCAAGGACCTCACACCCAAGATTAGGGACTTGTGTTATCATTCTGTTATACCTCAGACTAGTTCCAGGGTGTTGATGATCAAGGACCTCACACCCAAGAGTAGGGGCTTGTGTTATCATTCTGTTATACCTCAGACTAGTTTCAGGGTGTTGATGATCACGGAGCTCACACCCAAGACTAGGCATTGTTTATTATCTGTTATGACTTTCTGCTTTCCTGACCACTCTTCTGTTCACTGATTTGGTACTTCGCTATATCTGATACTCTGTTGCCAAACCCTGCCCTCAAAAATAAATGTAAATAACCTCCATTCTAAGAAGGCAATACTGAGTTTTGAAATATTTATCTTTTTAAGTGCTTTCAACAAATAAAACATCCTGTTATTGTTCTCTATACCCAAACCTGTCTGTTTATCGAAAGAGACTTGCTATATTATATAAAAGATTATTTTTGTAAGCGTCCTAAAATATCCTGGTAGCCCAATATCTGCTGTTCTTCAGCTGCGTACCAGATCTAATAACTGCGCTCTGTGCTTGGAAAACTCATCACAGCACATTAATTCCTGTAACACACCTACACACCATCTTCCACTGGCTCAAACTGCAGCTTACATTCCCACTCTCATGGCTCTGTTGTATGTTGCTGGTGTGTTGTATTCTGGGCTATCATCACATTTCTTCCTCATACTAAACATAGATAGTGTTACTGGGAAACTCTTGAGTTATCTCCAACCAGAGCTTACATAGAACAACCCATAATAATACATACTTAATCTATACCAAGACAATGATAGAGAAGATGACAACATCAAGACCTGGTATGACTATCCATGAAAACATGGTTTATAACTATTCTTGCACCATCATGTAATCATGTATTTTTTTTTTTATTTTTTTTTTTTATATATAATCATTTTTTATTTCAAAAATCTGTAGGCACAAGGTTTATACATTGACATTTTGCACACAGTGCGCAGGAAGGTTGTCAAAAGTTTACATCATACTGTAGTTTCATATACCTTCTCTAAGCAACTTATATTAAGCATAAATGATATCCTAACTGAGTGCACTCTGGTTTGTAGTCCCAGTTTTGTTCTCTGGCCTTCTTTTGCTCGCAAGCAGTCTGTTCCGAGTGTGGCCTTCTTATAACCTATATGTCTACTCTTGTTTAAGCAAAAGGAAAACAGAACATTTTAACATATATAACATAACAATATCACGTGTGTCAGATCCTCTAATTATTCCTCCTGAGTTCTAATGTAATCATGTATTTGAATGCAGTAATTAGTAGATATCCCAGCTGATGCTTTTAAGCCAGAGATTGGAGTCTGGGTAGATGGATCTAATGCCATTGCTGTCCAGGACCCTATTGAGCATAGAAATGGCCCTGGGGGAAAAGGTGCTCTTTTGAAGATGTTGACAAGGTGCTCATTCTGGACAGAGAATTAACTGGTTCACAAAAGACGTTAAAAAGCATCTAACTCAAACTGGGGTGCCTAAATGGGAAGGGAATTTAAACACCACTTGTCATCAACATGCAATGCTATTTTATCATCCACTACTATTCCATGAGTTGACAGCTTTACAGTGAGTGTCGGTTAGCTACTTTAGTCAGTGGAATACTAGTACATATGACTGTCTGAGCGTTTCATTCACCTAATTTCCTTAATTTAGTTCATAGAATTTAAGTTTAGTGCCACATACTGGTTAGATGTAGAATTTCTTAGGTAGAGAATACACTTACAGGGGATAAACTGTAGTGAAAATAACATAATGAATAAAATTGCTTATTGTTTACAATATTCATTTATAGATTATTTAGTCAGTGTTTGCCCATTGTAAAATCTTTCCTCTCCCTGGTTTACATTCTGAAATTTATCACCGGTAGTGACATCTTCAGTTCTGTCAGGTGATCTGTATAGAATGATCATTACTGAGAGTTCTATGCACAGAGTGAGATATATTTCCCACAATGCAACAAGGTTTGCAGACAGCAAATTGTCAGGACCTTGGTCATGACATCACACTGAGGGTACGGTTTCATCACGATATCAGCCATACAGACCCCCCTTATGATCTATTCGAGAAGGTGGGAAAGGGGGTATCGGCTACTTATTGGGATGAAGTTCAATCCAGGGTTACTGTTCCTCTTTAAGTGACCACATAATAACAAACTAGACAGAAAAGGGCAGGTGGCGAGGGTTCCTCTCGGCAGAGCTGGGACAAGGTCTTCCAGCACCCAAGGCTGAGAAACCAAAGTGCACCCCTCCATCCCTCCCACCCCAGCCGTGAGCCGTCACACACTGATTGCTAATAGACTACTCGTAAGAGGCGCCCCAGGGCTTCCCAACACCTTACTCTCCAGTTATCTGGCTTGCAGTCACTGCCATGTATCCCCTTTTCTTATTTCTCTCTGCTTCAAACACAATAGGGGAATGATAGCTGAGTGAGTTGTGTGCCCCCTCCTACACTGCGCCCTGAGGCTGGAGCCTCTCTTGCCTGGGCCTGGGCCTGGCCCTGCCTCTCGGGTCCATCTTGTGAACTCAAGTATAACTTTAAAAGCTCAGGTAGCTTAGCACAGCACACAAAGGCTATGATGGACTTGATGGTGATACTAAACTGCCACCTTCAGATGCAAGTGGTGTATCACTCACCCACCATCAACGGTGCTGTAAATAACATTTAATACGAGGTTGGATTGTATGTCTTCCTGTACCACAAAGCTATGAGGACCTATTACAACTGAAATCAGAAAACCTCCTCAGGTAAACAGCTATTCAGGCTGCATCTTTACTAGTCATTTATTTACTGATTTGTTTTTCATTTTGGCTAGCGATCTGCTGTAATTTGTTGCTGCTCATCTTCATGTTTTATCTTCCTGCCGTCACAGGGGATTTGTGTTTTCCAGGGAGAGTCACGGAAGAATCGATTGCAATTGATTCCCCGGCTTGTGTGTTCATTCTGCAGTTTGTACAGTCACAGAAAACAAACACAACAAAAGCACAAAGCAGGCGCAAAAACGATCATATTTCTACAATCAAGAGACCTGGGTACCTTCTTCTCTTATGATTTTGGGATCCCACTAATACTAGATGGGGACATGATGGATCATCTTAGTCACCACATGTTCGCCGAGTCCCTTATGCTGGGAATACACGGTTCGTTTTTGCCTTCGTTTAAACCTTCGTTTCGATTGTGCCTTTTGTCCTTTTCGATCCCGAAATAATCGATCATACGGTTAATATCACCACCCACGGTTTCGGTTTTTTTTTCGATTCTGATGGTTTCGTTTTTCCAATGATCGAAGGCTGCAAAGAAACGAAACGAAAATCCCTTTTTACAGGGACGGACTAGCATAAACGAATATATAATCGATCTGAAGAGCCATCAAGCCTACCAATGGCTCGATTAGATGGATAAAGAGAGATAATATCAAACATGTTCGATCACTAGTCGTTCGTTTTTGGGGTCTATTAATCGAAACTATAATGAGATTATGACTATTTTCACATACGTTTTCAACACTCGATTCGTTTACCGAACGAATCGAAGGTTTAAACGAATGCAAAAACGAACCGTGTATTCCCAGCATTAGATTGGGTAGCTATGGTAACCAGATAGGATAGTAGTAAAACTGTCTTCACAGCTTGTGTTTAATGCATGTGTAAACAGGCAGGTTCTGGAGGAACAAAGATCTGCAGCCTCCTAATGCAGAGGCAAACAGTGCTACCACAGAGACTTCCAACAGGTGCTTATTGTGAGGGAAGTGCTCAGCTCCTGTTATAGATGAAGGGGCATCCTGCATAAGCTGACCTGCTGTATGGATATTGCTGAGAGATAACAGGCCTCATATGTGACACTAAGCTCCAAAGCCTCCCATCCTCACCAGTGTTATCCCTAGACATAAAATCCATGAATTAAGCATTATGCTGAAAACACACAATGTCGTTTCGCGTCCAATTGACGGGAATCTGACAATTATTTCCATCATGTCCAATCTGTTCCTGTTTGATAATGGGATTGATTTTCTAAAGTTACCAATCCCCTCATCGATTGAGAACAGTTTGGACATGGCTGCCTATACTGGGGGTAACTATACTGGCTGCCTATACTAGGGGTACCTATACTAGCTACCTATACTGGGGGCAACAATACTGGCTGCCTATACTGCGGGTACCTATACTAGCTACCTATACTGGGGGCACCTATACTGGCTACCTATACTGGGGGTAACTATACTTGGCTAACCTATACTGGGGGCACCTATACCTGGCTACCTATACTACTGTGGGAAACTATATTTGGCTACCTATACTGTGGGCAACTATACTGGCTACCTATACTGGGGGCAACTTTACTGGCTTCCTATACTGGGGGCATCTATACCTGGCTACATATACCGGGAGCACCCATAACTGGCTACCTATACAAGGGAACCCATACCCGGCCACCTACCTGAGGGTGTTTTGAGGGGGTCGAGGGCACATCCTTACAAGTTTGCCTCAGGCAGCAAAAAGTCTAGAACTAGCCCTGTGTACACACAATGCGACTTAGTTTCAGATTACCAGTCGATCAGACGGGAAATTGCAATGTGTGTACCCAGCATTAGGAGAGTTTCTTATCCAGCCATGACTCCCCCCTCAGTCCAGCGAAACGGGATATTCCAAATCTGAGCTGATGTGGAGTCAGCTTTGTCTACCAGCAGCAGCAGCCACTCCAACAGTCTGAATCTCATTGCCAAATTCTCCATGTATTATTCATTTTCCTTAAGCGCCTGTATTAATTACAGCTGTCATGGGGACAGAGTGAGGGATATTGCCATCCTCTGCATCACTAGTCTGGAGCTAGTCTATGAGGAGATGATGCATTTCCAACCAGTCTCAGAGATCCCTCAGACCCACATGTTACCTTATGTATTATGCCTGATACACACCATGCAATTTCCTATCAGATCAACGCGGGTCAAATCGATCATTTCCTAAGGAATTTACTGGAATCCAATATAATTTTTAATGTCATGTTTGCTTTAAACTGCACCTGAAGTGAGAGGGATATGGAGGCTGACATATTTATTTAATTTAAAAAAATACCAGTTGCCCAGCTGTCCTGCTGATCCTCTGCCTCTAATACTTTTAGACATAGACCCTCAACAAGCATGCAGCAGATCAGGGGCTTGATTCACAAAGCGGTGCTAACCTACTTAGCACGTCTAAAGTCTTTAGACGTGCTAACCAGGGTGCTAAGTAGGTTAGCACCGGATTTCTCAATCAGATCACGCGCTTAGGCTTTAATGGGCACTTTGCGTGGAGCGCCCTGCGCTCTGTGCAGTGCGTGCGTAAAGTTTTGCGCACATAAAGTTTTGCGCGCATAAAGTTTTACGCGCAAAAACTCGTTTAGACGTGCTAAGAGGGTTTTCACAGGCGTGCTAACAGTTAGCACCGCTTTGTGAATCAAGCCCCAGGTGTTTCTAACAAACATCTGACAAGATTAGCTGCATGCTTGTGTCAGGTGTGTGATTCAGACACTACTGATGCCATAATGATCAGCAGGACAGCCGGGCAGCTGGTTTTGTTTAAAACTAAATAAATATGGCAGCCTTCATATCCCTCTCACTTCAGGTGCAGTTTAAAGCAAACCTGACATTAAAAATTATATGGGATTCCAGTAAATTCCCTGGGAAATTGTTTTATTTGACCCATTGATCTGATAGGAAATTGCATGGTGTGTACCAGGCATAATGCATTCAGGGTCCCTTTAAGGGGTACTGATGGATGCAAATGTAAACTGCAGCGCGGAAACAGTAATGCAGAAAACAGGAAGAGCTGCCTATTGCACATCTACTGTCATAAATATAGCTTCCTAGCCAGCAAAGCAGTGTGTGTGAGAGTAAGCAAAGGAGGATAGGGCTCTGCTGAGAGTGGAGACAAGGGAGAGTTTAGATGGTTCATTTGAATGTTGTCAATAAGAATGGTCAATTACGGTAGATGCAAATATATCTGAGTTGACGCAGGATTATGCCAGTTCTGTATGAAAATCTATACAACTCGAAATTGGGCCAATCAAATTCCACCTTGCCAAGATTTGATTGGTCTATTCTCAAGCTGCAGAAATGTGCATACATAATTTGCATGATTATGCATTTAAAATTGTTTGCATCTCATTGACCACCCATACAAAACTCATACAAATATCTAGGCATGTGCACACTAGGCTCTGGGAACTGGTAAGTGGTCGGGCATCAGACAAATGAACACAGTGCCGGATCTGCCATGACGCAGCCTGAGGTGCCTCATTCAGGCGGCGTCATAGCTGGGAGCAGCGCTGAGCTAACCTTGAAGTAACTCCGCTGCCCACCATTTACCCGCTCGCCATTCGCTCACTGTTTGCCCGCTTGCTCGCCGTTAGTTGCTTGCCCACCACCATTCGCACACTCACCTGGAGGAGCAGCTACTAAAGGAGAGAAGCCCAGGTCCCGCCGAGGGCAGAAGATGGAGCTGGAGGATGGTGAGTATTTCTACCTATACTGGGGGGACCACCTAGACCTGGCTACCTATACTGGGGGCAATTATACCTGTATTCCTATACTGGGGGGATCTATACCTGGCTACCTATACGGAGGCAGCTACCTATACTAGGGGCACCTACACCTAGCTTCCTATACAGGGGAACCTATACCTGGCTACCTACCTATACTACTATACTATAATGCACAGTGCAAATTGTTGGTGCTGTGTGATTGTTCCAATTAGGGGGGGGGCGCATCCTCACAAGTTTACATCAGGCAGCAAAAATTATAGAACCGACCCTGAACGAACATACAGAACAGACCCGTGCTTTTCTATGGGTGAGTACTGACCCATTCACACATGGCCCTCTCCACTGCGTCCTGGTTTGTTTGTTAGGTTTCTGCAATGCACAAATTGGTCTTGCACATTTTTTTTGGACAGCATATGTATTCCTATTCGTCCCAGAGAACGGCATGCATCAGCTACTGAGTGCAGAAGACCTCTAGAGTACATGTAAACGCTGCCACTCCAGCATAAAGGCGCGTACACACACCGTACTTTTTCAAGCGCCAAGCGGATCAGTCTTATCAGTCTGCCAACAGCTTGTACTCACGTGCAACTGTCGGCAGAACGACCGCACCGCGGGAGGGTCTGACGGACCCATCGTTTTAAAAAGTATGGCGTGTGTTCGCGCCTTAACTCTCCTGAGTGTGAACTGAGCCTAAAGTAAACATTCAGTACTGCTGTGAATTAAGTTGATGTACTGCCAGGATTTTTTTTACTACAGGTGTTTAGAGTATGTTGTGAGTATATGAATTATTATTATTATTATTATTATTTTGTATTTATATAGTGCCGACATATTCCACAGCATACAAGGTATATTGTCTTGTCACTAACTGTCAGGGTGCTCATAATCTAATCGCTACCAGTACCATATTCATATGTCCATTGTAGTCTAAAGCCCCATACACACGCTCACCAGTGGTCTTTTAGGCAGCCCAATTATCAAACAACTTTTGTTGAGAAACAAGTTGTAACAACCAAAAAAAGTTGTTTGCTATTGTTCTAACAACTGATAAGACTGATAAGACGTCAATCCAGTTGCGTCCCACGCTGAGACGCAAGCCTCTGGGTCTCGGAGAGGCTCTGATGTCAGTGGAGCGCACGGCGCTCAGTTCCCATTGGCTAAGCAGCGGACGCGTCCTCAGTACGCGTTCAGCCGCTGTAAACAGTGACAGCGTGTGTGCATGGTGTGTCAGCTGACTTGCTGACACGCCGCAAGGTGATTGAGCACTTTGGATTCCTTTTTGTTTGATTGGTTAGTCCTTGGCTAACCTTAACTGTTATTGGTGCCCATTCAAATATTGGGATTGAGTGGAAATTTGGGCACCCCAGGCGGTGGAAGTTTGGTCGCTGCCATGGGCGCTTATTTAAATATCAGGATTGAGTGAAGTGCCCAAATTTCCTGTTTCGCACCAGACCATTTCCTGTGCCAAGCATTAGCAAGCGCCCGGAGGACAGAGAAAAGGAACAGGAGAACAATGGGAGCCCGATCTGGTGTATTATCTTATGAAAGATGGATAGATGTATAGGATAATTGTATATACTCACAAAGCCGGGTTGCGTCAGAGGCAACTACTCAGATTCGCGTGTGGGGAGGTACCATTCCCACTCAGCCTTGTGTCGTTGTGGTGATGGTGGCAGCTCCTGGAAAAAAAAACACCTGTCTGGGTGGTGACCCCTATTCGGAAAGGGGAAGAAACGAATAAAAGAAGTAGGAGGCGCCCTTGGGGTACTCAGGTGTAGGATAATGTGCCAGTGAGAAGAAATTATCCTATGACTCTTAGAAATAAGATATTTATGAAATCTCCAAAATTAAAAAAATTATAAAATAATAAAAAGGTGAGGAAAGATCCTACCTTATTTAGTAGTCACTCGAGTTTGCATGAAACAAGGATAACTTTAATAGGGCACTTTTAAAATGACAACGTGTTTCGCTTTGTGAACCGCTTCATCAGGTTGAATACTGTGCCTCTAAGAAAACAGACAGGGCACTAAAGATAGGATACATCTCTCAGTTAAAACAACAAAGCTTCATACATGGTGTAAACCACAACAGTGAGCAATACATAAAAATAAAAATCATAGAATGTTGTATAAATATACAATGCTTCAATATATGACATCATGCAAATCAAAGCAATATATACAGTCAATTAAACTTTGCGACCGGGGGATAAGGATGTTCGATTTTATGGCTGATCCCCATGGCCATATCATGTCCCCATAGAAATGTAAATGTACACACCCACCCGCCCCAAAAACGGTAAATACAGGGATGGGTTTACGTGATAGGGGCAGAATATAACACCCGTCTGGGTAGCTATGGCAGAGGGAGGGGCCTGAGAATCGAGATTCCGTTGTCATTACAAACGTGCCCTATTAAAGTATCCTTGTTTCACGCAAACTCAAGTGACTACTAAATAAGGTAGGATCTTTCCTCACCGTTTTATTATTTAATCATTTTTTAATTTTTGGTAATTTCGTAAATATCTTATTACTAAGAGTCATAGGATAATTTCTCCTCACTGGCACATTATCCTACACCTGAGTACCCCAAGGACGCCTCCTACTACTTTTATTATCAAGCGCCCGGCTGGTGAATGGGAGCAGCTGACAGGCAGTGAATTCACCGCCTTCAGCTGCCCGTGGAAAAGAGGCCTAACAAAGCTATTTTTGACTCTTCATTTTAAAAGTTTGTGTTTGCATTACGTAGACAATAAATTCCATTATAATTAAAATGATGACACAGTATAAAAAAAATCTTTTACGAAGGAAATGCTATACTCAATATTCAAATGTAATTCCCCAAATAGCATGGTACCATTGAAAATCGGAGAAATGTTAAATAGGGGACCTCCTAATCTACGAGCGTTAAGATAAGCTTTTTGCTGCCAAAATAATTAATAACAGCCACAAGAAATTAGGGGATATAAAGCAGATTACTATGTAAGTGGCAGACCACACTGAGATAAAGTGCAGAGGAACAAAGCCTTCATTAGTGAATCACAAAGACTTCACAGGGCTCCGAGCAGCTGTGGAATTGGTAATGAGAATTATGATAGAAGATATATTTATAGGACTCCAGAGGAAAGTCTAACCACTGTGATCCAGGTCAGAATAACATGTACAAAAGTGAACCAGATTTGTCAAATGAAAACACTCATCTGTACAGCTGCCGCTTTATAAATGACTCCATCATGCAGTCAATAAAGCCATCCCTCTAATTGTAGCAGGCTATGCAGCTGCATGATGGACAGCCACAACCACCTGGAGTTTTGTTGTGTGCACAAAAGAACCTAAAGGTCCGCCATTGAAAAATGTTGTCTTCCTAAAGTGTAAGAAATTGCAAGTTTCACTTAGACATGTACAAAACGCAACACCCATAATGCAACACCTCAGGAAAGTGGGCAGGATTTGCAAATCATGCCTTTTAGCCCTTGTAAGTCAGGCATACATGCAGAACTGCTAGTTTATATCTCACCTGCAATACAGCTATGAATTTAGTCCTGGTGACTCAGGTTTTCCTTAACTTGAGGCCTCTTTCACAAAGCAGGTGGTTTTGGTGCTGGCCGTATAGTGCCTGAGTTATGCACCGCTATAGAACTTGTGCTATAGTCCGTGAACTGCACAATGAGTAATTCGGTCGCCAGCCCCTGAATGCCTCAAAGGGGGAATGGTGAGTCGTCATTCACTCACCCTGCACCCAACTCTCCAGCGGTGGCCGGTGGGATAATGCGTACACTTCTTTCATATATGCAGCTGAAGGAGGTGAATTCTTGACCTGTCAGCTGCTTTAGTGTGTGCGGGTTCCCCATAGATTCACATCTGAGTACAGCTGTGCTCGGATGGGACATGCTGTGGATTTCTGCGGTGGAGTACCGTTGCCTGTCAGCGCTTGACACAGCAGTGTTACGTCGTGCCAGAAAACCACTGCCATTTTGCTGCATTTCAATTGCACCCAAATGGGCCCCATGGGGCCCTTAACCACTCCCCTGCCTAAACTTAACTACCCCCTGCAAAGCTGGTGACCAACTACAAGAAACGTTTTAAAGCTGTACTAGCCAACATAGGTTTCTCCATGAACTACTAAGTTATATTTTGCTTGGGGATAAAATACTGTACTCATTTCTCAGTGACATATAAATCAGTTTATAACTTTTATGTAATATGTTTTTTTTTTCTTGATTTTTGGTTGAAATTCTGTATCTCTCCATTGCAGCGAAACTACCATAAAACGTACAAACCGTTCATTTCTTTGTAAGGGGGAAAACTTACAAATGTAGCAGAAAATCAAATATTATTTCCTTCACTGTATGACAAAAAGGATTTGATTGTTTTGCTCACCTTCCCAAATCATATTCAGCAGGAATGTTGCTTCTTGAAAGTGAAACTTGCAAAGTTATGTTTTCAGAAGACAATACTGTACTTCCCATGTTACATCAGCAGTTGCTATTTAAGGCTACATTCACAGTGGGACATTGTGTTGTAATGTGACGTTAAAGTCACAACTCAGCATTACAACGCATTACAACGCACCACAAAAGAAAGTGGTACGCACATTAACGCTGTGTTACCATCACATACAGTAGGTACAGTAAACTTTACTGAGTAAAGCATACAGGCAATGAAAGTTATGCTTTCCTGTACCTCGTAACGTGCATTTAGAGGTAACGCTCTGCAGCAGTGTGTTACCATAACGCTACACGTTACAATGCGATGCTGTGAAACAAAACTAATGATGATATAAAGGACCATCATGAATTGAATGAAAAACATCTTTTGCTTATGATTTGTTTTGTGATATTCGTGACTAGGGGTGCGGCTTGGGCGTGGCTAGGGGTGTGGCAGGTGTGGTATGTCTTAAAATGTACCTCTTTCTTAACTCAAAAAGTTGAGAGGTATGAGTAAGGCCTCTTGCAGACTGAAGGCTGAACTGAACGCTTGCCATCTTCTAGTGCAAATCAGGTGCAATTTAAGAGCAGCCGAATTGTAACGGTTGTAACAACACGTGTCAAGTACTGACACGTGGTAGTGTTGGGGGGGGGGGGTGGAAGGACAGCTCCAAGGCACATATGCCTTACTTCACATCGCTTGCTATCGCACGGGACAGAGGAGCATCATTCAGGCCAATAGCTAGTATTCGCCTGAATTATGCTGTTTTCGCACAGACACTCAGGTGAAGCCAGCAATTTAATTTTGCTGGTAAATCATGAACGACGTGAGGTGATAAGAAGCTTGCACATTCTGAGCTTCTTATCACCTCAACCTGCATACAGCCCAAAGGTTAGACAGCAAGGCTTCTTCTGCCTGTTTGCTCAGCCTCTGTGCTTTTTGTAAAAAGTCTGGAGCCAGGGAGGCACGTGTACTGGTGTGTGTGTGTGTGTGTGTGTGTGTGGGGGGGGGGGCAGCTAGCCATCTCAGCCCTGTGCACAGCTAAGAAGTAGCTGCAAAAGAAACTGCCCCAGCTGAACTTATCATTTAAAATAAGCAGGACCATTCCAGATTTGTTTGAGCTTGAGATGGTATACTATGCTGGATTTGAACAGGGCTGAGGCCTTCCTCTTTCCAGTACAGAGCTTTACTTCATACCTCAAAACTTTTTGAGATGAGAAAGAGGGACGCTTTAAGACACGCCCCTGCTATAGCGCTAATCATGCCCATTCCACACCCCTAGCCACGCATACCACTAAAAATTCATTAGCAACAGATGCAATTTTACAATTCAAACAATATGTAACAATTGGTGTCAGCGAGAACAGATTTCTCTGATTATTGGTGGTCTGCAGTATCACCAATAATACAGATGCGATACCTGATTATGTGTGATCTGCAGAATCACCAATAATACTGGTATAGCCAGAAACAGGACAACCAATGTAAGGGTAGGTGTTTGGTGCAACAGTAATGATAGAGATACTCGCTTTCCCAGAGGAGCTGGGCACGGGTGATTCAGACTGTAGTGTAGCCACTATCACCTGAGGAGCAGGTAGAGAGGTTAGTACTGTAGTGACTATTCACCTGAGGAGCAGGTGATAAAGACTGTACTGCAGCTACTGACCACCTGAGGAGCAGGTGATTCAGACTGTACTGGAGCTACTGACCACCTGAGGAGCAGGTGATTCAGATAGTACTGCAGCTACTGACCACCTGAGGAGCAGGTGATTCAGATAGTACTGCAGCTAGTAATCACCTGAGGAGCAGGTGATTCAGACTGTACTGCAGCTACTGACCACCTGTGGAGCAGGTGATTCAGATAGTACTGCAGCCAGTAGTTACCTGTGAAGCAGGCGATGCTAGCAGAGAATCCCTCACCAGTGACTAGGCCCACTGGTGAGGACAGGAGAGTCAGACAAGCAGGTTTGGCAACGAGCGGACAGATACGGTACAGAGACAGAAAGCTAGATCAGAGTAGTATTTCAGGCAGAGTCGGCAACTATATCAGATAGGCAAAGGTACAGGATCAGTAAACAGAAGAGTAGTCAAGCTAGCAGAAGGTCATAACAAATAATACAATTCAATCAGTACTTTAAGCTATCAACAGAATCTGGCTAAGTGTGGATCCCCAGCTCCTGCTGGTTCTAGCACACTTTGGGATCTGGCTAGGCCTGAGTGCTAACACGTAGCATTTGCAACAGCAGACGCGGAGCAACTGAACGACCTGTCCTATATATACTGCAAGCGCTCCACAGCGCCGCCCCAGTCACTCAGCCAATCCGGAGCATAGCTGGAGTCAGCTGACCGACTGATCAGCTGACTCCCCTTCTAGTTGCATAAAGGACCTGTCGCCTGGCGCGCGCGCGTAGCCCTTAGTCTGTGAGCAATTGAAGGACCAGGCAAAGCACCAGCATGTAACTGCGCGGCGGGGACCGCCGGCTGAGATGAGGAGATAGCCGCCATGCCGCTTGCTGTTGCGGCAGTATCTCCGCTATCCATTACAGTACCCCCCCCCCCCCCCCTGAGGAGTGGACCCCGGACACTTCCTACCCGGTTTCTCCGGGTGTAACTCATGAAACTCTTTCTTTAACTCCTCTGCATGCATGCGACAATCCGGCACCCAAGTTCTCTCCTCTAGGCCATACCCCTTTCAATGAACCAGGTACTGCACAGAATTCTGCACCAATCGAGAATCTAAAATCTTCTCGATCTCATACTCAGGTTGGTCGTCAATCATCACGGGGGGGGGGGGGGGAGTGAGGAATCCACATGCACAGCAGGCTTAAGCAAGGAAACATGGAATGATCTCACACCTCTCATGCTGGCTGGGAGATCAATCGCATATGTCCCATCATTCATTTTTTTGGACACAGGGTATGGGCCTATGAATCTCGGTCCCAATTTGGGTGATGGTTGTTTCAATGCTAGATGTCGAGTAGACACCCACACCCTATCTCCTGGGGAAAACTTCCACTCCACCGACCGCCTCTTATCTGCCTGTTCTTTCTGAGTCTGGAAAGCTTTCCCCAGATTTCTCTTTACTAAGACCCAAATTTCCCTTAAAGCCCTGTGCCAATCTACTAGGGCCGGAAAGGGAGAAGATGCCACTGGCAAAGGATAAAATTTAGGAGATCTCCCCAAGACCACTTGAAATGGAGAAAAACCTGAAGAAGAACTCTTCAGATTATTAGGCGCAAATTCCGCAAATGGCAGGAATTTTACCCAATCTGATTGCCCATCTGCCACATAACACCTAAGAAACTGTTCCAGTGACTGGTTAACCCTTTCGGTCTGTCCATTGGTCTGTGGGTGGTAGCCTGATGAAAATGAAAGGTCCATATTGAGCTGATGGCAAAAGGCTCTCCAGAATTTCGACACAAACTGGACTCCCCTATCTGACACTACATTCTCCGGAATGCCATGCAGCCGGAAAATGTGCCGGATGAAGAGATTAGCGTCCTGGGCCGAGGGGAGTCCTTTCAGAGGTACGAAATGAGCCATTTTACTGAACCTATCAACTACCACCCAGATGACTGTCTTGCCGTCAGAACTGGGGAGTTCTCCCACAAAGTCCATAGACAAGTGAGTCCAGGGTTCACTTGGCACTGGTAGGGACTGGAGCGTACCTACAGGTGCCTGATGAGATGGCTTACTTCTTGCACACACAGAGCATTCCCTTACAAACTCCTTGCAATCAAGTGCCAACGATGGCCACCATACACATCTAGCCAACAGGTCCTGAGTTCGAGCAGCTCCGGGATGCCCTACATTCTTATGGGTATGGAATAGTTGCAAGAGTTGTAAGCGAAAGGGAAGTGGCACAAAGAGAACCCCCTTCCCTTCTGGGATATCCTGTTGGTAAGGCCCTGAGGTAACCGCCCAATTCTCCCAGGTTTCCGTGGCTGCTACCACAAGTTTCTGAGGTAAGATGGTCTCAGGGGTTGCAGGCTAAACTGTCTCAGGCTCAAAGCACCTAGACAATGCATCTGCTTTGACATCCTTACTTCCTGGGGTATACGTTATCACGAATCTGAACCTTGAAAAGAATAGGGACCAGCGGGCCTGTCGGGGACTGAGTCTTTTGGCCCCTTCAATGTACTCCAAGCTGTTGCGGCAGTATCTCCGCTATCCATTACACAATACATGTCCTCTCTATCGTCATTCGTTTTTCATATTAACATTTGAAATTAAGAAATATATTAATTTCAAAGATGGGAATAACATTTGGAATCAATTAAATACATTTTGTCTGTAGAAAAACACATAGATCTGTAAGTTCTGGAAGAGGGACAAATGAGGAAGAAAGAGGGACAGAGGGATTTGGTTCCCAAAGAGGAACTGTCCCTCCGAGAAAAGGGACAGTTGGGAGCTATGTTACTGTCTGATCATATTCCATACGTGTGCATATTTGATGTTGTTTGCATGCAGAATACTCCCAGAATACTCAACGCCTTGGTTAAACTGCATACTGTTAAAAAATTTACATATTTTCCCATTGAACAAAAATGCAGCAATGATTCATAAATGTTATGGAACTGTAAATAACCCTCACATTCTTTACTTTCTTCTCCTGTACAGTACTCCATTTGTCACACACACCTTGTGCCACCGTGTCTTAACGAGACAATAATTGTCAGGATCCATAAATATCTCTTTGTATATTGAGCTATTTTGAGCCAGAGAGGAAGCATGACTACCAGTGCTCCACACCCTCCCCTCGCTCTCATTCATAGCAGATGAGTCCTGTTCTCTAGAGAGAGATGAGTCAGATGCCCTTGCTCTTTCAGTCTCCAAATCTCTGCATACGCTTAGACTTTATATTCACTGTGATGACGTAAAACGGGGAGCTCTACAAATGAGGAGTCTGCTGTATTGGCTGTCTTGGGAGGTGTTGATCTTTTCAGTACAGCAGAAAGGTTGACTAGATAGATGAATGAGATGATACAATTATGTTCATCATTTGTTCCATTTTAGCATAAGGTCTAACTAAGCTAAACACATGAAATACGCAGGAAAATATATGTATAGCAATCAGGTATTTAATTTAAATGTGTAGATATGTAATCAGTACTTCTAGTGCTTCTGCCAAGGCCAGGTTTACCATAAGCCACTGTAGGCACATGCCTAGTGGTGCCTGATGATGGAAAGGCGGCTCACTCCCCTCTCCAAGTGCCTTCTCCCCTATGCTGAGTCCTGAGCAGAGTGTAAATGAGAGGATACTCAAGTGGTTCTTGGCATTCCATTGATGAGATTTCCCTTCAGTCTGGTGAAACTTAATACCGAGGTTACCTCTGTCTAGCTAATACTAAGGGATGCATGTAGCTACCTATGAAGGGCAAGGGAAATAAGGGAGAAGTGACACCTGGGACAGCCAGCATACTTGCGGTGCACCTTGGCGGGTGTTGGTAGGTTCATGGAGGGTGAACTCTAAGGTGCCAGGAGATCTGTGCCTATAGGCCCTCGTGAGGTAAAGCTTCTGCACAAATCCATAGTTAGGGATAGTAGTGAACAGGGCTCCCAACTGTCCCTTTTTCAGAGGGACAGTCCCTTTTTGGGAGCCCTGTCCCTCTTTCACCCTCATTGTCCCTCTTTCAGGACTTTGTCCCTCTTTCTATGTAAATATATATATTTCTATACTAAAAATGTGTTTGATTGACTCTAAACGTTATTCCCAACCTTTATATTGATATATTACTAATTTTAAACTGTTACTATGAAGGAAAATGAACCAGGATAGAAAGGACTAGTGTGGTTTGAATTCTAAAACAACATATGTTTCTTATGAAATCTTTATGGTATGCGTGACTAGAGACGTGGTGAGGGCGTGGCCAGGGGTGTGACAGGGGCGTGGCTTAAGTGTCCCTTTTTCTCATCTCAAAAAGTTGGGAGGTATGGTAGTGAATAATGTAATGACTATCCTCTGTTTTCTGCCAGATACAATGCAAGCATGACCAGGACCTCATAGGGCACGGTCTAGAGCACAGGTGTCAAACACAAGCAACCTTCTTGCCAAAGACAACACACTGCCTTCCCAACCAGAGGAGCATGTTTCTGGCTGAAACATTGTCAGTTTGAGGTGGGCTGCATCAACAACCCATGGGACCTACAAGGTAGAGGTTTGACACTGTATCTTAGTGCCGGTAATGAGGGCGTATGCACTCGCACTGTTTTACAGAGGCGTGTGAATAAATCACACACGGGGTTGATGTTACAATTGCTGTAGCTTTGCTTCCCAGGGCTTTTACCTATTGAATGCTATCTACAATAATATGAGCCTGAAGATTTTCTATATGCATACAGTATGTTTCTGATCTAATAGGAGTGGACTCCAATTAGGACATTTATTCTTAAGGTGGCCACACACGATACAATAAAATGATCCGATTTTACGGTAATTCGATAAAAACTATCTGATCTCCCGAAAAAATCGAAAGCTTTTTTTTCATTCGACTGAAAAATCCGATCGGATTTCCCGTTTTCTTCGATTTTAATCGATCCGGACTGCCAGATATTTTTCTTCAATCTTTCTAAAGATTGTATGATGTGTGTTGGATTGTCAATTTATTAATATACACACCCTAGCAATTTTTTCTGAGTTTCCAATCATTTTTATGATAATTGGGGAAAAATTGAACATAGGTGTGTGGTACATTGGTCATATTTTTGAAATGTTGCAATCAGTCAGAAAAATTTATTGCAATTCTTAAATTGAACTGATATTTAAAAAATTGTATGGTGTGTGGCCACCTTTAGCCTTAAGGTGGCCACACACGATACAATAATATGATCCGATTTTACGTTAAATCGATAAAAACGATCGGATCTCCCGAAAAATTGAAAGCTTTTTTTTCATTCGACTGAAAAATCCGATCGGATTTCCCGTTTTCTTCTATTTTAATCGATCCGGAATGCCAGATATTTTTCTTCAATCTTTGTAAAGATTGTATGGTGTGTGTTGGATTGTCAATTTATTAATATACATACCCTAGCAATTTTGTCAGAGTTTCTAATCATTTTTATCATAATTGGGGAAAAATTGAACATAGGTGTGTGGTACATTGGTCAGATTTTTGAAATGTTACAATCAGTCAGAAAAATTGATTGCAATTCTTAAATTGAACAGATATTTTAAAAATTGTATGGTGTGTGGCCACCTTTAGGAATAGCTCCATTGTTTTTTAGGGGGAAGGTTTTTTATACTATTGTCATCGATTGGTCACTGTGTTTATATTGATATGTCATGATTACATATTATACAGTTTCTTCATAAACTAGCTCTGGGCTCCCTATACCTGTTGTTTGTAACCCATGGGACCTCTCAGGAATATTACTAATGGCTCCCCTCTTGGCATCCAACCCCCTCTGGCTAGCAACTTCACCTTGGGTCACATTTCATCTTGAAGATTTTCTACCGAAGCAGCACTGGGGCAGGTAAATATTAAACTGTATTAAACTGCATATGTTGTGGACTGATTTACATAGACTTTGAGTAGATGCAATGGACTTGCAGAAATTGAAGTCTTGAAGTCGTTTGACTGTTTATTTGGTTATTCATGCCAACGGAGGGTGTGAGCGCTGTGCACAATTTTGTTTATGATAAGAGCACAGGATATGTTTAGGGCTGAACCTGGTGCATTTATGTATAGGGGTGGGGAGGCGCTTGAAGACAGTTATTGTAGCTAATAGAAGAATGACCTACATTATCTGTGTAATAGGCAGCCAGTGGAGGTATTGCCAGTAGGGATGGTCGGAATTGCCATTTCCATGGAAAATCTGCTTTCCGCCATTACAGATTAACACTACCGATTAAGCTTTCCAGTACCGATTTCCGCATTTCCGATGCGGATTTTTGCGGAAATTTCCGCCGACTTTACCGATATGCAGTAATTTTATGACAATCAGTAAACTCAGAATGAATAAACCAATCAGAGAATGAGGATTTAAATGGAAATTTCCAAATTCTCTGATTGGTTTATTCACTCTGAGTCTTCTGATTGGCTTAAAATTACCACATATTGGTAATGCGGATTTTCCACATTTTACATTACAGTCAATGGCCGCCGATTTTAGCGGTTAATAGCAAAGCTTTCATAGGTGCTAGAAACACTAAATTTACAGGGTATAATAAGCAGAAGAGTGGGAACAAGAGGAAAAAAATCTTTACAAAAGACCATGTAGTTTTGGTGAAAATCAGTGTTAAAAATCAGTGGAAATTTCCGCAATTTCCCTGAAAATCCACCTACCGCACTTGTATTACCGTTTTCCGATGCGGAAATGCAATTTCCGATCGGAAATGCGGAAATTGCATTTACGCAGAATCCGAACGAGCATCCCTAATTGCCAGAGAAAAGCAGTATCTGAGCAGCTAGGGCAGAGCCGGATCATCCACAAGGAAAACCTAGGCAGCTGCCAGGACCCGGAGAGAGTCTAGTGGCCTGGCGGATGCTAGCCCCCTCTAAATCTAGCTAAAAAAGCCAGGTGATCATCAGTGGTGGACAAAAACTGCTGTCTTGCCCCGGGCCCCATTTCATCAGAGTCCTTTTCTGAGCTAGAGGAGAGATGGATGAGGCAAGCAGCAGAATTAAGGATGGAAGACTTTATAGGGAGTGTTAAAAAAAACTTTTACATAAACCTGAGAACATCCACTGTTGGTTGCCTTATGTTATGAGTGATTTCAATACAGTAAATGGGCTCTGAAAACTGGCAAATGAAACGTAACGAGCAGCAACAAGTTTCTGTATCAAGTGTGTAATAATGTTGATTTTCTCCTACACTACTCCACATTACACAGCACAGCACTCAATGGGAAAAGGGTGTCTGCTGAACGGCAGGGGACATAATAAGCACTCTCTACAATAATGACTTGCCTTTACAGTGTTTTCTATAGAAAGACCTCGGAAACGCTAAGGTTTGAGAAACAATACACGGCTGTCTGGTAGTTCTGAATGGCCCACGCTCTTCATATTAGAACCGCATAGAAACATTCAGCAGCTAGTATAGTATTACGTTTCCCAAGTCCTACATGTTGTGTTAAAGAGACTCCGTAACAAAAATTGCATCCTGTTTTTTATCATCCTACAAGTTCCAAAAGCTATTCTAATGTGTTCTGGCTTACTGCAGCACTTTATACTATCACCGTCTCTGTAATAAATCAACTTATCTCTCTCTTGTCAGACTTGTCAGCCTGTGTCTGGAAGGCTGCCAAGTTCTTCAGTGTTGTGGTTCTGTGATGCATCTCTCCCCTCCAGGCCCCTCTCTGTACACTGCCTGTGTATTATTTAGATTAGAGCAGCTTCTCTCTGCTCTCTTATCTTTTACAAGCTGGATAAATCATCCTCTGAGCTGGCTGGGCTTTCACATACTGAGGAATTACAAACAGGCACAGCTGTCTGCACTCTGCAGGAAGAAACAGCCTGACACTTCAGTGGAATATAGCTGCAGGGGGAAAGAAACACACAAATGATCTCTTAAGATTCAAAAGGAAGGCTGTATACAGCTTGCTTGTGTATGGATGTATTTTCTATGTGTGGACATACTGTACATCAACCTACTTCCTGTTTTGGTGGCCATTTTGTTTGTTTATAAACAAACTTTTTAAAACTGTTTTTAACCACTTTTAATGCGGCGAGGAGCGGCGAAATTGTGACAGAGGGTAATAGGAGATGTCCCCTAACGCACTGGTATGTTTACTTTTGTGCGATTTTAACAATACAGATTCTCTTTAAAGGTGAATACTATGATCTGGAGCGGCTTCCACTACAATTAACTTATGTAACTGGTGCCTTTCAAAAATGTTTTTGTCTGTCTTATGTAAGTTACAAGCAAGAGGACCGGATATAACATCAATAGAGATGGCCCGAACAGTTCGCCGGCAGACAGTATCCGGCTAATTTCGGCTGTTCGTGTTCTCCACGAACATTTGGTGTGTTCTACCCGCCCCCTATACATCATGATGGAGCCAAACTTTGACCCCTTACCTCACAGTCAGCAGACATGTGGCAGCCTATCAGCTAGCACCCCCTCCTGGACCCCCCTATCAAAAAGTAGTTGCGGTGGCCATATTGGATTCATTCTCTACTGGCTGCAGACTGTTAGTGAGAGCAGGGTCAGACTTGCTGCAGATTAGTAGGGAAAGCATTAGCTAGGCCTGTATTCTTGTTCCTCACTTGCTCTGAAAGTACCCCAAACAGCCCTATTGAGGGCTAGCACATCGGTCTCCTGTTTTTTTTTTTTTGTGTGACACTCCACAGCCCACTGACACCCAGAGCTGTGTGCACACTACTGCTGTTGTTACATTAAGTTGCAAGCACAGTGCCACTCCTGTGCATTATTATTTCACTGTATTTTGATAGTACTATCGCATTTCTCGGTGTGTGACACTCCACAGCCCACTGACACTGTGCATAATGTGATTTCTGCCCTTTAGAGATTAGAGAGACTTTGCGTCAACTCTGTAATTTTTGTGGGACATTTGGCATGGATCCCCCTCTGGCATGCCACAGTCCAGGCGTTGGACCTCTTGAAAAAACCTTTCCATCATGTATGTGGCCAGAAACAGTCTTTGTAAGTTTTAAAATTCGCCTTCCCATTGAAGTCTATGGCAGTTCTCCGGGTTTGCATGTTCTTGAACATTTTCTGGAGTTTGCGTTCAAACAGAAAAATTCTATCTTCACGACATCTCTAATCATCAATTGTAATTATAATGTGGAGGATCTCTTAGGTTTCCACTTGTGCGTTTTGCGTCAGTTTTTCTGCTCTGAAAATTCGCATAGATTTTAAAACTAATGTTAGTCAATGCAGCCGTTTCCACTCTATGCGAATTTTCGTACGCGTGAAAAAATCTGAGGTCCTGCATCATATTTTCGGACATAGTGTACGCAGTAAATGGTTACAGGAAGTTGTCAGCAATCATGACTAAGCTGTTACTAGGCAGATTATGTATATTTAACTAATGCGAATTTTCACGTACGAAAATTCGCATAAAACGCGTACAAATTTACATGCGAATTTTCACCAATCAGAAAAATGTTATACGATTTTTTGCAGGTGAAAATGTAACGCTACAGTGGAAACGTAGCAATGCATTAGGAATGTAACCACTTTGGATTTCTTCTGCCAGTTGCTCCTTTATTCATCTCAGTGAGAATTCTGCTGATCTTTCTCCCCCGTATCTCACCATAGAACAGTACATTGGGTCTGGCAGAGACCTACACATTCATATCCATATGAGGTACCCTTGTATACTGTTATCCAAAATAATCACAAAAGATCATTCCAAGAGACACAATTTCAAGTCTGTTGGATGCATAACACAAACCTTTCCCCCTAATGTATACCTGACATTAACCTTTGCACTCTGCTAATCACTGAAATACTGTATGTTACTGTACTTCTTCTGTTTAAAAAAACAGGGACAATTAGTTACATATGTTGAAGCATATAAGTTGGACAAATCCATTAGACCCCGTGAATATGTTTAATGTGTTAGTTTGCTGTAATTTTGTAATAACCTTCTGGCTTATTTTTATATAAACTTTTGGTTATGGGCACGATCCCTTTCTCTGAGTAAATTCACCTTCTGGTCATAGTGTACTTATCCTATGCAAAATAGAAAGCTTTCTGTTATGAATGCTAAGGTAAACGTGGTGCTCTGGTTAAAAAATACCCAGACCAGGTAAAAAAAAATAAAAATTGGGGGATGCAAAGTTCCCTATTTTAGAAAATAGGGCAACAGAAAGCATTGTTAGGTATACAGCTGACTTCACATCTCTACAGTCCGGCCCTGCGATGTCACTTAGGATCGGATTATGATCCCCGATGGGCGACATCCATCACAGGTGTATACACACTTTAAAGAGACTCTGTAACAAAACTATACTTACCTCAGGAGGGGGAAGCCTCAGGGTCACAATGTTCCCCGTCCTCTGTAGGTTGGGGGAATCCAGCGCTGGCTCCCCCAAAAACTCCTTGACAAATCTTGACAAGTGGTGGCTATATTTACCTACTGCGATCCTGCGCAGGCGCAGTAGCCTCTCTTCTTTCGGGCAAAGACCGAAATAGCCGAGCCCGATGCATCCGCTCTACTGCGCAGGCGCAAAGATCTCACGCCTGCACAGTAGAGTGGGTACGATCGGGCTTGACTATTTCCGCCTTAACCCAAAGAGCCGCTCCTGCGCCTGTGCTGGATAGTGGTAGGTAAATATTTACCGGAGGGTCGGAGCAGGGCTGGGCCGAGGCAGAGGCAGGAGAGGCTCCAGCCTCAGGACGCAGTGTAGGAGGGGGCGCACAACTCACTCAGCTATCATTCCCCTATTGTGTTTGAAGCAGAAAAGGTGATACATGGCAGTGACTGCAAGCCAGATAACTAGAGATTAAGGTGTTGGGGCCCTGGGGCACCTCTTGTAATAGCAATCAGTGTGTGACGGCTGGGGTGGGAGGAATGGGGGGGCGCACTTTGGTGTCTCAGCCTTGGGTGCTGGAGGACCTTGTCCCGGCTCTGGGTCGGAGCGCTGGATTGCCGGGACGGAGGAGAACGGAACGGGGGAAGCCTCGTTAGGATCCAGAGGCTTCTTCCTTACGAGGTAAGTATGCCCTAGAGGGGTTTTTTTGATTACAGGTTTTCTTTAAGGAAAATAGTTTATCAATAAATCAGTCATCTACCTCAAGGCAAGATGAGCTTTACATTTGTATAATAGTAGGGTCAGTCCTACCAAAATTGATTTCCAGTAATGTTATAAAGGTGATTGTTCTAGTTGACAATAACAACCAATCTAATCTACTGTAGATCCCTAATTTTCCAGAGGCAAAAATGACACCTGGAAACTGTGATTGATTCTTATTGGGAAAGAAGCTGTGGTGAAATGTTAGCATGGCTATGCTCCGCACCTTGTGTATTTTGTGCTGTCCCTTCATCTCTGTGCTATTTTGATCACAATAGCAGTGAAAACAACAATAGTAACAGCCATCTATCAAGGCATTATGTATGGTCCTAGAGGTGAGAGCCAGGAAATATGATAAGGGTTTGCAATTTCTTCTCTGGAATAGTTCTGCCAGCCTGTTTGATCATAACTGTCCTTCATAATTTCCTAGCATCAGCAGAGAAGCCACATTAATATTCATTCTGACATCTGCTATGTGCAGCTATAATTAGCTGAGCACATTATAGGGCAACTTATCAGGGGGAATTCATCTAACTGCATCACCAAATTGAAAAGTCACACCAGCTTAGGTATTCACAAAGATCTGTCAAAGAACAGTAAAAACCCCGTTATCCAGAACTCAATTACCTGAATTCTCAAGCAACCAGATAAAAAATCCGGTCCTTGCAGGATGCATAAATCTACTTTTACAATTGTTTTTACTGTAATAAACCTCTGTTACATCAGGCTCAGTCTGTCCTTAGTCTAATTTGTTTTTAAATACTGTATGGAAACATTAATACAGAGTTATGGTAAGTATACAGTCAGGGCCAGATTTATCATAAGGCACTGTAGGCACATACCTACAGGCGCCTGATGATGGAACGGCGGCACAGTCCCCTACCTGAGCACCTAACTCCCTCCTTCGCTATGCAGAGTCCTGATGAGAGTGTAAACGTTACTCACCCAGCTCTCAGCATTCCACTGATGAGACCTCCCTTCAGTCAGGGGCACCTCTAGCTACTTAATATTAAGGGTACTTCTGCTTACCTAATACTAAGGGGCACCTGTAGCTACGTATGACGGGCGAAAGAAGGAATGTAAGGGAGAAGTGACAGCTGGGCCAGCCAGCACACTTGCGGTGCGGTTAGGCGGGGGTTTGTAGGTTCATGGAGGGCAAAGTTTAAGGTGCCAGGACATCTGTGTCTATAGGCTCTTGTGAGGTAAATCCGGGCCTGTATATAGTGTTGGGTATAGTACTGGACTGGTTTTTATTAGCTAGACCTATTTTAAACATAGACTCTCAAGCAACCAGAAACTACACTTATCCGGCATCAGCCAATCCCTGTTGGTGCTGGATAATAATTTTAATAATGTATGCAGATCACAATTCAGTGCAAGGCATGTTATTCTACCATATTGAATGAAACTTATGTATAAGGTGCCTGACTGTATAGCAGTGTCTGTTCCTTTCTTAGCAACTGACTGCGCAGCTTCCACATTATCTGGTAGGGACAGGGTTTCTTGGAGTATGCAAATAAACGGGACACTAAATCACTGCAAGGAAAAGAACAGAAACTGTTCTACAGTCAGAGACTTCATACTAGGGGTGTAGGAAAAGTCACAGCAGCCGTAACAAGGAGTGAGCTCTGATTTTCTTGTTGGAATCACAAATTGCATTTTCATCTGAACTTTTTTTTTTAATATTATGAATTTTTGCACCATGCCCAATTCACAAAAATAACTTTCTATAAAATGTGTTTTCTCGCGGTGCCACGGAAGATGAGGCACGTAGGTGGTTTTGTTATCCAGTTCAGAAGTTTCGGGAAAAGTGCTTCCGATTAGCTTCCGCTGTGTTGGGGGTTAATGTTCCCACTGTAGCCCACTTCACATTGGCCTAAAAAACAGAAGGTTTAGGTGGACCATAATGTAATGGACAAGAACGATCCAATGTTAACCACATTGGTCCGTTCAAACGGATCCTTTCAGCACATTCCACCGAATGGATCCCAAGTTTGGGTCTGCTGAGATTTTTCCAAATGCGTCGCATTGACCACTTGCTAATGGAACTGTAATGAATAGCGGAGATGCCACCGCGCGGTCTGGCGGCGGGGCGGCTGTCTCCGCGTGCAGACCGGCGGTTTCTGCACAGCAGCATGTGTCTGGTTTGCCTGGGCCTTCTAGTGCACACAGATGGAGATCTACGCGCGTGCTAGAAGACAGGACCTTTATGCCAGCAGGAGAGGTATCAGCTGATCAGGACGATCAGCTGATCCCAGCGGAACTCCTGATTGGGTGAGTGGCTGGGGGCGGCGATGAGGAGCGCTGTAGTATATATAGATCTTGCTTGTCAGTTGATGGTTGTCTGCCGTTGCGAATACTTACGTGTGAGCAATCAGACCTCAGTCAGATCCTACAGTGTGTTAGAACCACGTGGACCTGGGAATTCACACTTAGCCAGATTCCGCTCTTGTTATTTACTGTGTTATACTTTAGACCAGTTCCAGGGTGTTGAGACCAAGGACCTCACACCCAAGCTTAGGATTACTGTGTCATTGCTGTGTTATACTCTAGACCAGTTCCAGGGTGTTGAGACCAAGGACCTCACACCCAAGCTTAGGATTACTGTGTCATTGCTGTGTTATACTTTAGACCAGTTCCAGGGTGTTGAGACCAAGGACCTCACACCCAAGCTTAGGATTACTGTGTCATTGTTGTGTTATACTTTAGACCAGTTCCAGGGTGTTGAGACCAAGGACCTCACACCCAAGCATAGGATACTGTGTTATTCTTCAGACTAGTTCCCGGGTGTCGAGACCAAGGACCTCACACCTCAGACTAGGATTGTGCTTGATATCTGTTATGACCTTTTGCTCTGTCGACCTCTCTCTTGCTTTCTGATTCGGTACCTCTGCCTATCTGCCTACCAGTTGCCAACCTTGCCTGTACCCGGTTACCGAATCAGCCTTCTGTCTTTGTACCTTATCTGCTCGTGTGTTGCCGACCTGGCCTGCCCGACCCTTCTGGCTGTCACTCATCCCTCGAGTGTTCAGTCTGTCTGTACTACCCGTGACACTATTCCACCAAGTGTCAGTTAGCTGCAAGGACCTCCTGCTCCTCAGAGAGTCCTTCCTGCAGTGCAGCCAGTGGCCTCTATCCCATAGGAGTCCCCTGGCTGCAGTACAGTCTGATTCCCAGTTTACCAGGGAATCACTGGCTGCAAGATTATCTCTATCCCCTTCTCTTAAAGAGATAGTCCCTGCACAGCCGAGGGCCACCTGCTCCTCAGGTGGTCTCTGGCCGAAGTTATCTGTGTCTCCTGCCCCACGGGAGATAGCCTACAGTTGCACCAAAAACTTACACTTTATTAGGTGTCCAGAGGTTAGTCATACTTGTATTATTGGTGATTCTGCAGATCATCCATAATCAGGTATACATCTGTATTGTTGATGATTCTGCAGATCATCAATAATCAGATTCTCTCTGTGTGCTGACACCAATCGTTACAGGAACGGAGAGTCATGGATGGAAAACGTAGCCTTATAAGAACTGATCCGTGTCATGGATCAGTTTTCCATCCGTGCCAGTGTGAACCGGGCCTAACCTATGGATGGTATTATTCAGTAAAAAGGTGATCTCTCTTAATAAGCACCAGAATATGATGTTAGTACAGTTTTGTAATGTGGCTAAAGCCCTTATAGCCTAAGAATGGAGGTCTCCCTCAATACCTTGTGTAGCTCTTACCCATAAAATAAACAAGCTTTTCTATCCCTTTCTCCCTTTCTTATTGGAAAGAGCAGTTTGAAAAGAGCTAGTCACCTTGGACCCAAACAGAAAAAAAGGGTGCCACCATAGGCAGCAATGTTAAAAGCCGTGATAAGTAGCATTACAATTTACCTAGTGGGTAGCCCCAGGGCCCGCTATTACATTTCTGCAGTTTATTGTGGCATTGCAGGGGTGGGGAGGAGTTAAGATTTATGTCCCACCGAGGAGGGGGTTAAGGGTTAGGCATTGGTAGAGGGAGGGTTATGTGTGAGAGTAGGGTTAGTTTAGGTCATAGTAAAGTTTTGGTCTTCTCCCGGGTCCCACTGGCCGCCTCTGAAGTATAGCCTACCCCCAATGGGTAAGTGTCTTCTGCGCATGCATGCGCCCATGTAACCAGGAGCGTACTGCACCTACACAGTACTACTATGCAGGGGCAGTACCTGATGACAGACTTGGGTGCTGAAGATGCCGACCCCATTCAGAGGCGGCCAACGGGACCCGGGAGAAGGCCGGAGCTGCGGGGGACACATGTGACCTATAGGGGCTGGATGAAGCCACAGGTAAGTAAAGATACATTTTACAATGGATATCTTTGAATAAAAAAATATTTCTTGTTGAAAAAAATGGTGTTTTCTTCTGCCCATAGCCAGGCTTTAATGTATTTGGTGAAAATGTGTTTACTCATGCCCATGTATTCTAGTTAATATTTGTAATGATCGGCGCCTCTGTCTGCACAGGCAGACAGCTGTTTGACCATTTTGTAAATCTGAGTGCGGCAGGTCCCTGGAAAAGAGACCTGTCTCCACTCTGCAAGCTGCAGAGTTGCTGTTCTGGGGAGGAATTTGCATCCACTTGTCATGCAAATTGCTTAGCTGCTTCCTCTGACGGCTTGCAGTATAAAAACCATTTCTTCCCAGAATTCCTTGCTGGTCATGATGGTTTGTTCCTGCTGACTTACCTGGAGTCTCAGCCTTTGCTAATCGCTTGTTAAGATTATCTTAGAGTAATTATTTGGGAGTGCACTAGGCATTCCTTCTAGCGTAGTCAGGTTGTATTATCTGTTTGCCTTCTACTGTCTATCTGTTGCGATTGTCTTGTCACCAGCGGCGGTCGACAGGAAATCGTTCTGTCTGTTGGGATCGCATTCGCCCTAGCGGTAGTGGCGGTGGTTCCTTCTGTATTCTGCCTTAGGGGTGCTAACCAGAGCAGCGGTTGCTACTGGTAGCCCCATCTGTCTGTCTGTCTGGATCGCATTCGCCCTAGCGGTAGTGGCGGTGGTTCCTTCTGTACTCTGTCTGGGAGTGTAGGTCAGAGCTACAGTTGCTGCTGGCTACTCCTTCTCTCTGTCTTGTCTGGTACGAATGCTTGCTGTAGGCTCGGTGTGGTAACCGTTTAGCAAGCGTTCGCGTTCTCTATTTTCGTGCTTGTGTTACATTGGTTAGTTAGGGTGGAACGCTTATCACTGGGTGCCTAACCCAGTGATCGTTTCTTTAACGCGTTCGCTGTTGTGAATGAGTGCGGAGTTCGCGTTTAGCTAGCGTTTGTTCTTATCTTTGACGTTCTGATCATTGTTATTTGCTATGTCTTTCTTGCTACACTTGTGCTCTGTCTGATTTGGTCTTGTGTCACTATTGGCAATCGCCACTCTTGCGATTGCGTTCCCACTTCGTTTCCGCTATTGTGTGTTCACCGTCGCTGGGTGGCGACTAGATTGGTGGACACACATACATTCTGTTTCTGTGCTCTCTCTCTCTTTAAGGGCTATCTTGCCCTGCATTGCTTCGACTCGTGAAATTCCCATCTGGCATCTGTGGCAGGGCAGAGGCTGTGTTCCTCTGCACTCCACAGCTCCATCTGCCGGTGGGAATTTCCCTCTATAGGTGCATTGCACCCAAGCTGGGTTCTGTTAAATTACATGCTTGTGGAGGATTTCCGCAGTGTCAGCACACATCTTGTGCGCTGACCACGGAAATAATTCCGCATTCGTTACAATATTCTCATCTAATATGACAAAAACAAAAATGGCCTTGTTCGCTCATCACTAGCTGCAGCACATGCTAAGAAGCACAGGAGCATGTAGGACAGAAGCCAGGTTTGTAACTCCCCTGACCTTTTTGTGTATCTCTGAAACCCTGAGGGAGTAGGATCTGTACAGGAGTTGGAGGCAGTCAATAGGTACATGCACATTCAGAGCCTGCTAGGAAGATGTGTTGAATATTGCAGCATTGTTCCAGAACACGGTAAATGAATGATGATGTGGCAGTACAATGCTGCAGGAAATGGCCTTAATGGACACAAGACCCTGTAGAACATGTACTGGTTTTGGTAACAGCATGTTCGGGAGACAGGCTGTGCAATTCCTGGAGACTGTGCATGTATGGCGTTTACCTATCACCTCGTTCTCCATGGGCTTTTTATAGTATGTTAGTGTGTGTTGCTGCATCTGTTTATATCCTTTGGAGAAGGTGCTACTTAGTGTTGGGCGAACAGTGTTCGCCACTGTTCGGGTTCTGCAGAACATCACCCTGTTCGGGTGATGTTCGAGTTCGGCCGAACACCTGACGGTGCTCGGCCAAACCGTTCGGCCATATGGCCGAACTAAGAGCGCATGGCCGAACGTTCCCCGAACGTTCGGCTAGCGCTGTGATTGGCCGAACGGGTCACGTGGTTCGGACCCGAACGCGCTCTGATTGGCCGAACTGTCACGTGGTTCGGGTAAATAAATACCCGAACCACGTCATATCTCCGCCATTTGTCTGTGGGTTTAGCTTTGGGTAGGCAGGCAGGGTAGTTCGCGCTCCAGCCACGCTAGCCAGGGTCCCCCCCAGTCATTGTGTGTCGCTGCTGGGAATAGTAGTACACCGCTCGCTCAGCATTCTGTTTACTGCCACTCTGTGTACCTCGCTCAGCCACACTATATAGCATTCTGTTTACTGCCACTCTGTGTCTGCTGGGAATAGTAGTACACCGCTTGCACAGCCACACTATATAGCATTCTGTTTACTGCCACTCTGTGTACCTCGCTCAGCCACACTATATAGCATTCTGTTTACTGCCACTCTGTGTCTGCTGGGAATAGTGGTACACCGCTCGCTCAGCCACACTATATAGCATTCTGTTCACTGTTCTGTGTCTGCTTGGAATAGTGGTACACCGCTCGTTCAGCCACACTATATAGCATTCTGTGTACTGTTCTGTGTCTGCTGGGAACAGTAGTACACCGCTCGTTCAGCCACACTATATAGCATTCTGTGTACTGTTCTGTGTCTGCTGGGAACAGTAGTACACCGCTCGCTCAGCCACACTATATAGCATTCTGTTCACTGTTCTGTGTCTGCTGGGAATAGTGGTACACCGCTCGCTCAGCCACACTATATAGCATTCTGTTCACTGTTCTGTGTCTGCTGGGAATAGTGGTACACCGCTCGCTCAGCCACACTATATAGCATTCTGTTCACTGTTCTGTGTCTGCTGGGAATAGTGGTACACCGCTCGCTCAGCCACACTATATAGCATTCTGTTCACTGTTCTGTGTCTGCTGGGAATAGTGGTACACCGCTCGCTCAGCCACACTATATAGCATTCTGTTCACTGTTCTGTGTCTGCTGGGAATAGTGGTACACCGCTCGCTCAGCCACACTATATAGCATTCTGTTCACTGTTCTGTGTCTGCTGGGAATAGTGGTACACCGCTCGCTCAGCCACACTATATAGCATTCTGTTTACTGTTCTGTGTCTGCTGGGAATAGTGGTACACCGCTCGCTCATCCACACTATATAGCATTCTGTTCACTGTTCTGTGTCTGCTGGGAATAGTGGTACACCGCTCGCTCAGCCACACTATATAGCATTCTGTTCACTGTTCTGTGTCTGCTGGGAATAGTGGTACACCGCTCGCTCAGCCACACTATATAGCATTCTGTTCACTGTTCTGTGTCTGCTGGGAACAGTGGTACACCGCTCGTTCAGCCACACTATATAGCATTCTGTGTACTGTTCTGTGTCTGCTGGGAACAGTAGTACACCGCTCGTTCAGCCACACTATATAGCATTCTGTGTACTGTTCTGTGTCTGCTGGGAACAGTAGTACACCGCTCGTTCAGCCACACTATATAGCATTCTGTTCACTGTTCTGTGTCTGCTGGGAATAGTGGTACACCGCTCGCTCAGCCACACTATATAGCATTCTGTTCACTGTTCTGTGTCTGCTGGGAACAGTAGTACACCGCTCGTTCAGCCACACTATATAGCATTCTGTGTACTGTTCTGTGTCTGCTGGGAACAGTAGTACACCGCTCGTTCAGCCACACTATATAGCATTCTGTTCACTGTTCTGTGTCTGCTGGGAATAGTGGTACACCGCTCGCTCAGCCACACTATATAGCATTCTGTGTACTGTTCTGTGTCTGCTGGGAACAGTAGTACACCGCTCGTTCAGCCACACTATATAGCATTCTGTTCACTGTTCTGTGTCTGCTGGGAATAGTGGTACACCGCTCGCTCAGCCACACTATATAGCATTCTGTTCACTGTTCTGTGTCTGCTGGGAATAGTGGTACACCGCTCACCCGTCACTGTATAGCATTGTGCTCTGTGTCGCTGCTGGGAATAGTGGTACTGTATAGCATTTCTGTACTGCCACTGTACTGCTGCCAGTCAGCGTGTACTGTAAGGATAAGTGAAATGAGGAAGAAATCCGGTGAAAGAGGGAGGGGCAAGGGAAGAGGTGTTTCCCCTGACGGTTCACGTACAGGCCACAGGGGAGCACCCAAGAAAACCCACTCAATACCACCCATGTTGTCCAGGACAACAACCCTCACAAATCCAAAAGAACAGGACCAGATAATTACTTGGATGACCTCTCAAGCGTCCAGCAGTGGGTTAAGCAGCACCAGCACATCACGCACGAGGTCCGAGTCCTCAGCCAGTTACAAGGAGCCAGTGGGCACAAAGCTGACACAACCGGCAGCGACACCACGCACACAACTGCCAGATAACCAGTCCGATGAATTACCTCAGGACACAATGGGGTATTCGCAGGAGCTATTCCCAGCCCAACAAACTTCCACCTTTCAAAGGTCAATGGAGGAACAGCCAGAAATGTTGTGCCTGGATTCACAACCGTTAACTGTGGGAAATGTACCGCGCACTGAAATACGAGGCGAGTCCGAAGAGGACTCGGAAACCCAAATCCCAGAGCAATTTGGGCAGGAGGGGTTGCAATTGCAGGAGGTCGGCCGACAAGATCTGGAAGACGACGTTGGAGTGTGCTGCGCAGAGGTTGTTGTGGGGAGCTCTACTCCACGGCGGTGGCCCACAATGACATATGACGAGTTTGAGGAGATGGAAGAGGAGGGTATGGACAATGTGGACAGAGACCCAGATTTTGTTTGTGAACGAGAACATCGCCGTCGTAGCAGCAGCACAGATGAGTCTGTTGAAGAACACACTGCTGCACGAGTTCGCCTTGTGCCACAAGGTAGGCGGCGCGCAATTTCAGGCACCACAAGCGTGGAAGTTCAAGTGAGAGGCAAAAGAGGAGCAAACAGAAATCGCCAGCAAGGAGGCAGGTGCTCCAAAGTCTGGGCTTTCTTTGAAGACTGCACTGAGGATGTTACCATGGCGATTTGCAAGGTGTGCAAGACCCGCCTGAGCAGGGGGAAAAATATTAACAACCTCTCCACCACCAGCATGAGCCGTCACATGCTATCCAAACATCCCACTCTTTGGGCAAACGCGTCAGGACAGGGTACCAGAAACAACACTGCCTCCCTTGGGTTCACCAGACCCGCCTCAGCAGCAGCAGTAGCCCAGCCATTGCGTGGTTCACAACATTCACAAACATCAGACGACGCTGACACTGTCACTTTCCGGAGTAGTGCTCTTGAGGTCTCCCAGTGTTCATCAAACACAACAACCAACAGCCCTTCCGTGTGCAGCGCTACGGTTCAGTTGTCTGTGTCGGAGATGTTTGAGCGCAAGAGGAAATTGCCAGCAAATGACCCCCGGGCCGTGGCAGTAACAGCCAGCATAGCCAAGCTTCTGGCCTGCGAAATGCTGCCATATCGATTGGTGGAGACAAACAGCTTCAAGGGCATGATGTCAGTGGCCATCCCACGTTACGTGGTTCCCAGCCGCTACCACTTTGCACGCTCTGCAGTGCCTGAGTTGCATGAGCACGTGGTCAGCAAAATAACCCGAAGCTTGAAGAATGCCGTTGCCTGCAAGGTTCACCTCACCACTGACACCTGGACGAGTGCGTTCGGCCAGGGTAGATACATCTCCCTTACCGCGCACTGGGTGAACCTTGTGGAGCCTGGCAGCGATTCCTCACCTGCTACGGCACGGGTGTTGCCCACGCCACAAACAGCTGCACCGCCGTCCCTCCCACTGGATAACAGCAGCACCTACCTCTCTGACTCCTTCTCCTCCAACGCATCTCAAAGCTGTACCTCATCCGGAAACGCTAACCCAGCAGCAGTAGGATCGTGGAAGCAGTGCAGCACAGCTGTTGGCATGCGTCAGCAAGCGTTGCTGAAGCTAATCTGCCTTGGGGATAAGCAGCACACAGGGGAGGAAATTTGGAGGGGAATAAAGGAACAGACGGATTTGTGGCTGGCACCGCTGGACCTGAAACCGGGCATGGTTGTGTGTGATAATGGGAGTAATCTCATTCGCGCTTTAAGGTTGGCTAAGCTGACACACATCCCTTGCCTGGCGCACGTGATGAACCTAGTAGTTCAGCGGTTCCTGAGGACATACCCAGGCGTGCCCGATCTGCTGTTGAAGGTGCGTCGAGTGTCCAAACATTGTAGAAATTCCAGTACTGCTTCGGGGGCACTCGCCAAGATGCAGGAGCGCTTCAATCTCCCCCACCATCGCTTGCTGTGTGATGTCCCTACGCGCTGGAATTCTACGCTGCACATGCTAGCCCGCTTTTGCGAGCAGAAGAGTGCAGTGGTCCAGTACATGACGGCGCAGTACCGAGGCGCATCCGGCCAGCTGCCAAGCTTCTGTGGATCCGATTGGGCCAACATGTTGGACCTCTGCCAAGTCCTCCAAAATTTTGAGCAATCCACGTTGCTTGTGAGCAGTGACAACTCTTCAGTCAGCATTACCATACCACTGCTGTGTTTACTGAAGAGGTCGATGTTAAAAATCAAGGAAACAGCTGTCATGATGCAACTGGGGGAATCTGAAGGAGAAAACGATCAGCGTGATGGTACCAACATCAGGCCATCCGCCTCAGGGAACGCTGGCCCCAGCAGCTATGACGAAGAAGAGGAGGAGGAACAGCTGGAGTTGGAGCAGGAATTTCATGCCACCACTGACGAGGGCCAGAGCGGTGCACGTTGGACTTCCACAATTCAACGCGAATGGTCAGCAGAAGCAGACCAGGAGGAAGGTGACGACTATGATGCATCACAACAACTATCACAACGCTCACAAGAGGATGATGAGGATTCTGGTAGGACTCTGGCACACATGGCTCAATTCATGCTAGACTGCATTGAACGTGACCCACGCATTGTGCGCATTCTGGACAACACCAATTACTGGGTTTATACCCTTCTGGATCCACGGTACAAACACAATGTTCCAAAACTGCTTGAAGAAAGAGTCAGACAGGTCAAAATGGAAGAATACCAGCAGGCCCTTGTGGAGACTTTAGAGAGGAGATTGACATCCTCCCCCTCCTCTAGCCAGTTGTACGCAGACAGACTGACTTCCGCAAACCCAGGACGACCAGGAGGGCAGCAAACAACGCAAGCCGCAGCTAGTACCCAAAAGGGAATGGTATCGGCAGTGTCCTTGGAGTGGGAAAATTTTCTGACACCCATGCAGCCGCAGCCCACTGAACAGCAAGCGTGCAGATCCACCTCCAACACCGATCGCCTGGAGAAGATGGTCAAGGACTACATGTCAGATGGCGTAGCTGTGTCGAACCATCCATCTGCACCCTTCAACTATTGGGTATCGAAGCTAGACACCTGGCACGAACTGGCAATGTACGCAATAGAGGTGCTGGCTTGCCCGGCAGCCAGCGTTATGTCGGAACGCTGTTTCAGTGCTGCCGGAGGCATCGTCACAGATCGGCGTATCCGCCTCTCTACAGACAATGCAGACCGTCTGACTCAAATTAAAATGAATCAATCCTGGATTGGAAATGACTACGCAACACTCCAGGACCCCAACCAAGTAACATGACCAATGAACATCTGGGATGGTGTTGCGTTTCCGGGCCCTGTTTATTGAACCTCTCATCTGTATTACATTTATGACTGCATGGCGGCAAAAAGCATTGCTGCTATATCCGCACGCTTTTTGTCCACATGCAAGGCCTGGGTTGTTGTGTCTCACAAAGCGTGGCCTTCTCCTCCTGCGCCTGCTCCTGTTCCATCACGTCTGCTGCTGCTGGGTTAGCGTTGCCGCGTGGTCCCTGTTTATTGAACCACTTATCTTTATTACATTTATGACTGCATGGCGGTACAAAGCATGCTATCCGCACGCTTCTTGCCCTCATGCAAGGCCTGGGTTGTTGTGTCTCACAAAGCGTGGCCTTCTCCTCCTGCGCCTCCTCCTGTTCCATCACGTCTGCTGCTGCTGGGTTAGCGTTGCCGCGTGGTCCCTGTTTATTGAACCACTTATCTTTATTACATTTATGACTGCATGGCCGTACAAAGCCTGCTATCCGCACGCTTCTTGCCCTCATGCAAGGCCTGGGTTGTTGTGTCTCACAAAGCGTGGCCTTCTCCTCCTGCGCCTGCTCCTGTTCCATCACGTCTGCTGCTGCTGGGTTAGCGTTGCCGCGTGGTCCCTGTTTATTGAACCACTTATCTTTATTACATTTATGACTGCATGGCGGTACAAAGCCTGCTATCCGCACGCTTCTTGCCCTCATGCAAGGCCGGGGTTGTTGTGTCTCACAAAGCGTGGCCTTCTTCTCCTCCTGCGCCACCCTCCTCCTGTTCCATCACGTGTGCTGCTGCTGGGTTAGCGTTACCGGTCCCTTTTCCTGGAACCTCTTATATGTATTACATTTATGACTGCATGCCGACAAAAAACATGTTACCTGTGCAAAGAAAACAGACATTTCCCGCATTTAAAAGACAGTTTTCCCTTTGAAACTTTAAAATCGATTTTCTCAAAAACTATAAGCTCTTTTTGCTAATTTTTTTTTCCTCTTGTACCCACTCCCAAGGTGCACATACCCTGCAAATTTGGGGTATGTAGCATGTAAGGAGGCTTTACAAACCACAAAAGTTCGGGTCCCCATTGACTTCCATTATGTTCGGAGTTCGGGTCGAACACCCGAACATCGCGGCCATGTTCGGCCTGTTCGGCCCGAACCCGAACATCTAGATGTTCGCCCAACACTACTGCAGAGTGTGCCAATTCCTGCTTGTAATATGTTGCCTCTCACCTCCCCAATCGTAAATTCTCCCTTGGTAATCAGCTCTTTAGCACCCACTCAACTGAGGAACTTCAGTCTGGCAATAAATCATTGTTTTTTACTGTGACAAACCAAGGCTAAAATAAATAATGTAAATGTATTGCATTCGTGATCAGAGCCCCATATTAATATATTGACTCAAATCTGAAGTACACTAACATTCTAAGAAGTGGTAATGTTTACAGGATAAGATTAGAACAGCTATAGTTGTGTTCCTTCTGATCTGCTCATTCAAAAGACTAAGCAGGCAGTAGAAGTCGTGTACACTGGAGCCAATATTCACTTCTGACCAATTAACAATCTAATCAAAATGACCATCCCAACTGGAAGAGTATTCTGCCCCTGGCTGATTGGAAACAAAGATAAAGATTTGTTTTATTGGTCCCTGAGTGATTGGATGTTATGATAAATATGAATGGGTAGTGCACATGTTCTGCTAGGAGCATGTGCAAACAGGCAGCTGATGTAAGGTTGTAATGTAACAGAAGAACAGATAGAAGAGCAGTTGTATACGTTTTTATGTTGGTTTGGCACATCTGTCCAATGCATTACAAATTGGCAAAACAACTGGTTGCCCAAAAGGTTGCCTGGGGATCTGCCCACTTGTACAAAGCCTTAAAGAAGGATATTAACCTTGGATTGCACGTTAGTCCAATCAGTACATGATACCCCGTTTCCCACCAGAAATCTCGAATAGATCATCAGGGACATCAGTATAGCTGATATTGTGGAAAAAACCCTCCCACAGTGTGATGTCAGGACTATGGTCCTCACAGTTTACCATGTAACCTCATAGCATTGTGGGAAATAATTACTGTTTCCTAATACAGCAGTGATGCATTGTGGGAGACATCATGTGCTTACTCCAACCTGAATTATCATAAATACCTTCTGTTTTAAGAAGGCAAACTTTTGTTTTTCATAACATTTTAGTAAGATGGCTTTTTGGTCCTTTGTAGCCCCTAAGGCCCAGTTCACACTTGCAATTGAGTGGCAAACGGATCCGTAAAAACGGATCTGATCACCAGTCAAATGGATCCATTTTCCCTCTGTTGCCACGCCATTTTCGCTCAGCTGCTTCCATTCCGTTTCCCCACATCCCCCCCAGACCACAACCCCCAAAGTGGATGTTTCTATCCGTAATGGTCTGTTTCTTCCCTAGTGGGTTCTGTTTTTTCATTGACCCCAATGCAGGGCTTCAGGATCCATTTCCATTCCACTTGGGCTCAGCGGTCCGGAAAAATTGCTGTAGAACCATGGTTGTGGTCTGTTCAGTGGATCGTGCAGAACAGATCCATTTGAATAGACAGATGTGAACAGATCCATAGGTTAACATTGGATGCATTTGCCAAGCAAGCCATATCTCCCTCTGCGTAATGTTTATTTACTGAGAGTACTATGCACAAAGATCACCTGGCAGGACTGAAGATGTTGCCATCTGATATGAATTTCAGAATGCAAATCAGGGTGAGAACAGATTTTACAATGGGCAAACACTGACTAAATCATTTATAAATGAATATTGCAAAAAAAATAGGAAATTGTATTCATTACATTATTTTCACAACAGTTCCTCTTTAAGGATCCACATCCAATTTTCATTGGCCATTGGCCAATCATTGACCAGTTTTATACGCTCTAGAGATACAATTATGTACATTCAGTTGTACTTTAATTTTGTGTGTAGTCACAACAGGTGAAGCTACAGAACATTTAAAGAGACTCTCTAACAACATTTTCTGCCTTATTTCTTCTATCCTATCAGGATGCAACCTGCACCTGCAAGGGGCCCAGGGTCCCTCTAGGGCCCGCTCAGGGCCATTTTTGGAGGGCTGGAGGCGTCACAGCATGAGGAGAGAGCATTGGACATCAGCGGGGAGGGGGGACATTTCCCCCCTCCCTCACCTCAGGCTCTTCCCTCCAGCATCTATCACTGGCAGCAGGCAGTGGGCATGGACACATACCTTCCTGTGTTCCATCGCCGGAGGTTCCTCTAAGTGTCTGATGCTACTTCCTGTTTAAACAGGAAGTAGCGTGAAGCACTTAGAGAGCGGAGACCTCCGCGGTGGATAGAGGTGTGTGTTCTGCCCACCCGCCTGCTGCCAGTGATAGATGCTGGAGGGGAGTGCAGAGAAGAGAGCCAGAGGTGAGGGAGGGGGGGGGACTGTCCCCCTCCCCGCCAATGTACAATGCTCTCCCCTCATGCTGCGACCCCTCTTGTTCCCCAAAAACGTCCCTGAGTGGGCCGGAGGGGGGGGGGGTGCAGGGATTTCTAGTTACGCCCTTGTATCCTATAAATTCCTATACCTGTTCTAATGTTGTCTGGATTACTGCAGCCTTTTCTAGTTGCACTGTCTCTGTAATATATTTAATATTCTTTTTTCTTTGTCAAGCTTTGTCGACTCAGGGAGGCTGCCTCTGTTGTAATGAATACAAGTTATGCATGCCCCCTCCAGGCTCACTCCTGTGTGCTTTGTTTATTGATAGGCGGGGTCACGTCCCGTCCTGTGTTCTGAGCATCTCACTCCTCGCTGATCTGTGCTGGGAGATTGGGAAGTTGCTGAATTGCCACTCTCCGCTATTGCCTTTAGCGTGGTAGAGCCTAACGATTGTAAGCAGCATTGGGCATCCAGCTGGAAACGGAGAGCGGAGGAAAACACTGTGCGCCCTTAGATTGGTGAGATTGCTGGACTGCCGGCGCCGTCTCTGTGTACCTCCGGTTTCATCAGCATAATATGTGCCTATCTGAAACTCTAATCACTGCAATATTTGCATACCACCATATATGTTACCTGCATCACTCTCCTCCCCTCTCACTCCGAAGAAAACCCGGAATATGTGGTACCGGTACCAGTGTGGGTGAGGTATGGGTGATGTGTGCTAGGTCATGTATGAGCAGCGCTCCACAGGCTGTTTTTAAGTGGTTTTATGGTAACAGGATAATCTTTTTGCAGTGAATTTTTTTATACTGAATAAAGGCTAATTGAATTGGGTATACCTTGAGCAATTGCTTTATTTTTGTACATATTATACTGCTTTGTTTATTCCTCACAGACAATACTACAGGCATCTTGTCCACATTACCCAGCCTGGCTCTAGCGATCGGCGCAGCCTTCACTATGGGGAGGCTCGCACATGACGTCATACGCAAACCCAATCCTCCCCATAGAGAGACTGGAGCTGTGCAGGGAGGCTGCACGATCGCAGTATCCAGGCAGGGTAATGTATAAACGGGGTGATCGGGGGGGATCGCAGGGGATTGGGGGGTGCCGAACACTTGTACTAGCTAGCCTAGTGCTAGCTAAAGGTTTTGCAGCTATTACTGCAAATGAATTCATCCTGGGGCACTCCTGAGGACAGAGAGACACAGTGTCGGGCATACCGCTAAGGAGGTTAAAGTGAACCAGAGATGAAGCTTCCTGAGCAAAGTCAGTCTGAATGTTCAGTCGGGGATTTTATCAGGGCTGATAACAAGCAGGCTGAACAGTGAAGAATGAAACAGAGAGCAGAGTTGGTGTTTCCTCTAATCTTCCCACTGATACATATGATAAAATACATGAGAGTGTTTCGTCTCTGGTTCACTTTAAAGCCAGTGGGTACCACTTTAAAAATAAAAAAGTCAGATACTCACCTAAGGAGAGGGAAGGCTCGGTCCTAATGAGCCTTCCCTCTCCTCTCCCGGTGCCCTCAGTGCTACGCTGGCTCCCCCGTTCGCGTCCGCCGCCGCAGGGCCTTCGGAGGTCTTCGGGAGCACTCGGGCTTCAGAAGACGGGCCGCTCCATACTACGCACGCGCAAGTGCGTCATAGAGGGCGCTCGCGCATGCGTAGTATGGAGCGGCCCGTCTTCGGGAGCCCGAGTGCTCCCAAAGGCTTCCGTAAGCTCCCTTCGGCTGCGGAAGTGCCAGTATTTGACCGAACTGGTCGAATACTGCTAAGGGGCTAAGGCTTTGCACTGCTGCCTAAATTCCCTGCACAGTGAGCATTATTGGTCGTGTATACATGCCCCGTTATGTTCGGCAGAGACTAATGTCTGGTACACACCATGCAATTTCCCATCAGATAGATGGGTCAAATCGATTAGGTCCGAACCTATTTCTGATTTTTTTAAAATCAATTTTGTATTAAAGTAATCAAAAATTCGATCAGAATAACAATTGGACCTGTTGAAAATAATTGATTTGACCCATCTGACAGGAAATTGTATGGTGTGTACCAATCATAATTGGAAAATGGGGATAATCTTGGGCGATGTCAGCATATTATTGGGCTCTGTGCCTATTTCCACTGAGACCATACAAAGGGAACGCACTTCAACAAGCCTGCATTTATTATGCAGCAGCACAACATTGCCTTAACCCACATGTCACCAAAACACGTGACTGACTAAAGACTAGCACCTTCAGCACCTAGGAGCATCAGCATCAATAATGATCCAGGCTAGCAACTGATCAGCTTATCAATACGTAGTGCTGAACCAGGCCCATTCTTAACGTACGCACAATGCATCCCCCTCTCTGCTCTATATTCCCATTCAGGCAGCACAAAGATCCAGGAAAGGGTTAACGCTGTTTGCTTCTCACTCCCCAGCGCTTTCACACCGAGTGACGTCATGCGTGTCACATGACGCTCCCTATTAAGGTCTGGGAGCTGTTCTGGTGCTGAAACAAATATCTCCATCCTAAGAGGGAGAAGATATGATCAGCCTGCAGCCCTCTGACTGAAGCACACAGGTAGGGTGATTACTTATTCTCATCATTTGCAGGGAAGTGCCAGGCGTCTGTTTGGTAAATAACAGCCCGATGTAAAACTTTGCAGAAACTGATCTTTAATTCATTACGTGATTTGCTAGTATTATCATTACTGTTTGTGTTTTCTAGTAGCAGCAAAACAAAGGTGTGCATCCTTGTCTCTCTCCATATTATTATGTTAGCTCTTTCATTCTGTTGTTCTATTGTCAGTCTGTTTGCCCTACTGGATAGTCTCTTTGATGATTTAAAAAAAAATCTTTCTTTAACTAAGTTATAGGTGTGGGAGGCATTCTGCAGCCAGCCTGTTGCTATGCTGTATATGATATTGAGTAGAAGACTGAGACAATAGCAATCTGCTAATGCCATAGGCGAGACATCAGTGTACTACTATGTTATTTATCAGACTCAATACAATCTCAAAATGTTAGCTGTTAAATGTAGTATAATAATAAATAAATGCCTTAATTTAAATAAACTCTGCTGAAGTCACTGAATGTCAGGGATGTAAATAACACTAATTTAACCTGTAGTATAGCCAAGTGCAATTGATGCCAATAATATCTCCATAGGTTTATATCTTTGCCACAGAAAATGGTTCAATGCAATCTATGCAAGCGATTGTATCTGCCGACTTCAGTATTGCTGATGTGATTTTATAGACCACAGAGATACACAAAGCTTGTTTATTCTAATTAGAGTATGTTGTGACTGTTTAACTATTTACGTAGAAGCAGCTTTTGTGTAATGTTGCTACTGGCATTATGTCAGAGGAGAACGCAGTAAAATGTCATGCTTCGTTTTTATGAATCGCAACAGGCTTTTAGTGTGTCACTCAAGATGTGGGCTTACAGCAGACTGACATTTACAGCAAAGATCTAATTTAGTCTGCGGGTATCTGAAACTAGGAATATGGCCCCGCCTATTCATTGATTAACCAAATTAGTCCACTTAACTCATTAACTTAATTAATATGTTTGTTTTTTGTAATTTTCTTTCATAGACATGTTCTCTGAACCTGTATTTATAAAGATAGGGTGTTAGCAGACGCCACACCATATGGTTTTTTCATTGCTCACACTTCAGTCTTATGTTTGAATTCTGAGTATATCAATGATCTGCAACTTAAAAACCAATAGATTTCAATACAGCCCAGTACAGATAGAAAGAGCAATGATGGTGTGCAAGGTAGACATACCTACAGCAGCCAGCCATATCAGTGAGGTCAGTAGTACGGGTGTTTTGAATGTTGCTGTTCATCTTTCTATGACCAGTTGACCACCAAAAACATGCTAGTCATTCATTTCCTATTATTTATATTTACATTTTGCTGTGTTTTGTAGCCATTCTGAAATAAAGCATATCAAGGTTGCAGGACACATCTCCTGAAAATTTAATTGGTATCAAATTATAACGCTCAGTAAAAACCCTTCATGATCCATTGATTTACTCAGTGTTTGTTTTGGAGAGCACTTGTGAAGCAACATAATATAAATGGACGTGTAATAAGCACAGACTGCTCATTACTTCATTAGCGCGGTGATTTGCTCAGGAGGAGCATTGATGGAACTACAGATCTCAGCTTGATTTGCTCAGCAGCACACACAGTAGTACCCCAACATCTAAATAGGAACATGAATGGTTGGCTTAATCCAGGGCTTACACTGAAAACAAGTTAATTTCTTGGATAAACCATCATCTCTAAATGCTAAACACAGGCGTGTAATCTGTTTTGCTGTAACTAGATTTAGGGCTAATCTGATATTCCAGGTTATGGCAGTAGTAGATGCAATACACTGCAAATCATGAACATGAATTTCCCCATAAGTCGTATCATTGCTCTCATCTGCCTTTCAGTTTGGTGCTGATGCAAACAATCTTCTGGCCTGTGGGTGGTTCTGGCTCCAGTTATTAAGTGAACACTAAATAGCCTTTGTGGGAGAGAGCCAAGGCTGCAATTTCTTGCCTCTGTTATCTATATATATTGTCGCTTCTCTCTAAGCCTTCACACATAAAGCTAGATCCAAGGTAAAAGTTATTTTCAGCAACTATTAGTCTATAAATACAAACACTTTACCTGAGTTGCTATTAGTAGGCTGGGCTCTCAAGGCAAGAGATCAGAATCTGACAGAGACTAATTATGGATGGCTAGATGTTATGAAGACGTACCTGATAAAGCACTTTAGATCGACAAATAAATAAGAGTTTCATCACTCCCTTTGCCAATACTAACTGGTGATGCTAATAGCACTGAAGTGCTTCTAATGGCATCATGGTGTTAGGATAATTATATGTCTGAATTTCAGCAATATGTTTTATTATTTGCGGTATATTCATCTGAATTTCTTTTGCAGGAAGCTCCAACCACCATGTCATCCCCGAGGAATTGCTGTCTTGCAGGATGCTTGTCCATGTGCATTTCTATTATCCTATTGTCCTTTGCTGATGCTGCATCCTTTCAATATTACCAAGTGCCACAACAGGACCAAGAATACAGAATGAAGACTTTACAAAGGCTGCCTAGCCCAGATATGCTGAAGGCACTGGAATATATTGAGAACCTCAGGAAGCAAGCAAGCAGAACTGAAAGCCTCCCTGACTATAACTCCTACCAAGGGGCCCCATTCTTCTCAGAGCAGAAGGACACACAGTCCATTTCACCAGATAGTGCCAAATCTCTCTCCAGCGATGATGAGTCTGAATGGATGAGAGCAATGCTGGAAGCCTTGATGCAAGCTGAAAAAGAAGCAAAAGTTTCAGCCCAAGAAAAAAACAAAACATACAAGGACAAAAACATACCACCTGAATTAATAGAAGATTATGACTCAAATAAATGGTCAGAAAGAAGGCCAAAACCTGGCAAGCTGTCTTCAAAGTTATATGATGACTACTCCCGAGACAGTCCATTGAAACGCACAAATGAAATTGTTGAAGGTCAGTACACTCCTCAAAGCTTAGCTACCTTACAGTCGGTCTTCCAGGAACTGGGGAAGTTAAAAGGTCAAACCAGCAACAAAAGAGACAAGTTAGAGGACGATCAGAAGCTTTACAAGGATGATGAGGATGACATGTATAAAGCAAATAATATTGCTTATGAGGATGTAGCTGGTGGAGAAGATTGGAATCCCATTGAGGAGAAAGTTGAAAGTCAAACTCAGGAAGAGTTAAAGGAAAGTAAAGAGGAAGTAGAGAAGACAGATGACATGGATGATGAAATGAAGCGCTCTGGGTATTTGGGTTTACAAGATGAGGAACCAGAAAAAGACACTAAAGATCAAGAGAATGAAAATCTGTCAAATCTCATGAATTCATATCTAAAGATGTGGGCGAATAGGATGGAGAAGGGTAAGCAAAATTCTGATAAACGCTCATTGAAATTCTCAGGAAAAGAAATTGACCCTGATGCTATTTATCAACTTATTGATATATCTCGAAATCTACAAATCCCCCCTGAGGATCTGATTGATATGATACGTGATGAAGATGGCAAGAAGTTTGGTGGAAGACTGGAACCTGAAAAAGAAGTTGAGGTTCCTGAAGACCTGGATGAGGTTTCAGAGACCATGACTGATAAGATGAATGTATATAAAAGTAAGCATGGCTTTTTGAGGCAACCAACATCTCCTGTTCTTCCTAATGTTCCTGAAGGTCTTACAGTTGAAGACATGGTGAACATTATGGGAGGTGATAAGTTACAAAATGAAAAGCCCACCTTTCTGAATCAATTTAAAATAAATGGTTTACACAGACCCTACCCTGTGTTTGGCAAAACTAAAGGACACAGAGTTGTTTGGCCAAAGGAATCCGAAAAGAGGCAGATGGAGTATGAGCCAAGGTCTGAAAAGGAAGAGGACTTGACTGATTATGTAGTTAAGATGCTAGCTAAATACCCAGAGCTTCTAGGTAGCAGCCAAAATAAAAAGCTATCTGCTCCATACTCACCAAGTGATCTCCAGGATCTTGAGAAGCAATATGAGAATGCTTTGAGAGGGTATGTGAACATGCGCAGTTACCAGGATTTAGAAACTGTGTCTAGTGGTAACAGACGCCTGCCAATGATCAGGGAAAGTGATGACAATCAGAACAAACAGTACATAGATGAGGACTTGCTCATGAAAGTCTTGGAGTACTTGAACCAAGAAAAAGCAGAGAAAGGAAGAGATCACAGTGTTAAAAGATCTATGGAAAATATGTAATTTTTTTGTGTTTCCCAACTCCATCAATATCTATATTTTGCTCTGTTTTTGTTATTTTGGCTTTCACTTAGTGGACTAAGCTAAGGCTGCTCTTCCACTAGTGGGAATGATCTTCTGATGACCAGGTGTCAGGATGCACATAAATTAATCATCCATGTTCATCAGAGTAGTAAAATTATATTTTTTATTTAGGAAACACTTTTACATGATTTCGGGACACTGAAAGGTTATTACTTGAACTTGGGAGCTCACTTGAAAACCTGACTGTTCCTGATCTTGGAGGTGACTACTCACATTATTCTGAAATCTCTATGGCAATTCATATTTGCTTAGTGATATAATACAGGGATCGTGAATTGAGAGGAATATAATATATGTTTTGCTGATTATTTACTCCTAGTATTGTCTGGGCCTGAGTGACTCATGCCTTCTCCAGAAATCTCCATGCATTTCCAGGAGGAATAGCATAGGTGATTTAGCAAGCCTGGACTTGATTAATTAAAAATTGTCATATCAGATCATTATTATGATTACTGAAGCTAGGTACGCACTGTACAACTTAAAGTTGATCAGGTAAATGATCATCCTGATATTGATTGTGTATGTGGTCTACCATATTATACCATTAGATATTAGACAAGAGTTTAGTAAGAACCTTCTCTAAGATTCATCTAGCCACTGTTGCCACTAGCTTTGTACTGCCCAATATAATACCAAGCAGTGCAGCCAGCACTTGTGAATTTCTGCTTCCTGTGCACCCCATATTTTTCTGGCATCACTTGAGCGAAGAATGGGCATTTTTAATCAATGATGGATCTATATATCCTCCAAATATCAACTGGAAATGCTCTAGATTTTGGTCATTTTATTGAATCTAACAGCTTATCTTTTTGAAAGGTCTCATAGTGTACCCTTGGCTTCAGAATCTATGATTTAGTAGTGGTGTGATTGCGGTGGCATGCAGCATCAACCGTTTACTTAATAAGCTATACCTATTAGTTTGTATGACTGCTTGAGTTTGTTTTAGAAAAAATGTTCTCACTGTTGGTGCTTGCATGAGACTGCAAATTTATTAACTTTTCAGCCACCCCAATCATATTTCTGTATAGCCTAAGTGTAGTCTGTCATTTTTTTTATCACCTAATAGCTGATGATTTTTAAAATATCCAGTCCAGGTTTGCCAGATCACTCTTAATTTCACCACTGGAGATGTTTAGAGATCTCTGGGGCTGTCTTATTACCTGGCTGCATGCTTGTTTCTGGTCAATGACTCTAAAAATATTCAAGACAAAAGCATGACCAGCAACCAACATTTTATTTTGGGTCTTCAAAATGGCAGCCTCCATATTTCTCTTTCTTTAGGTTTCCTTTAATATTTTTTTTTCTTTTGCCACTTATGAAACATTGATTTATAAAGCCCTTGTTATCTTGTCTGGACTATGAATGTATGTTTATTAGCAGCTCCTGTGTAGAGAATTTACGATATACCCAGCTAACCTATGTAATCAGCCCACTAATACTAAAGTGAATCATCATTACTCCAGTCATGTGCCCACTCATGTAGCCACTATGAGTAGCTTTAAATCAATTCATTATAGTTTAGAAAGCTGGAAAGTGAATGAAGTATATAAGTCCTTTGTGAAGACAGAAAGGGTGATATTGAAAGTCTAGCAACCCATAAGTGTTCACTGCTTTAAGCAGACCATTGAATAGTAGAATATGATGGTTTACTATGGAAGAGTGCCTTTGCAAGGCTGAGGTTGGAGAATATGCTAGTAGGCCTGTGGCCTATGAGGAAATACTGATTCCACAATGTGTTCCTCATTTAAACATATCTTCAATAGAAAAGTTATCTGTGTGTCTTAATGGAAGAGTGCCTAGAGGTTGGAGAATATGCTAGTAGGCCTGTGGCCTATGAGGAAATACTGATTCCACAATGTGTTCCTCATTTAAACATATCTTCAATAGAAAAGTTATCTGTGTGTCTTAATGGAAGAGTGCCTAGAGGTTGGAGAATATGCTAGTAGGCCTGTGGCCTATGAGGAAATACTGATTCCACAATGTGTTCCTAATTTAAACATATCTTCAATAGAAAAGTTATCTGTGTGTCTTAATTGGCTTAAAGATACTTTCATATGTGTACATGTTTTCTGCGTGAGCAGAGCCACATTACTGGAAGGCCACAGCCTAGTGCAGCTGCTGCTCATGGGAGTGACTGGAGATGGAGGAGGGTGTTGCTGCATGTGGAAGAGCAATATATGGAACATTGTCCTCCCCATAATTTTTTTCCAGCCGGGTGGAATGAAAAAGTAACCAAGTGGGGCGAGATAAAGGAGTGCATGGCCGGTACTTCTGTGCGCAACTCTGCTTACAGCATAGGAGGAGGTGAGCTGATAACAGCTGGGTGCTGACCAAAACTAGCTGGGTGGAGCACCTGGCTAAAAGAGCCTGTGGAGAACACTAATGAGAGTGAGGGGAGCTGTACATGGATGTTACACATGGTGGAGAGGGCTATGTGTTGAAGATGGGTGAACATTAAAAGGGGGTTCGGGGCACAAGGAGGTTGCCATAGGGGAGGGAAATATATGCCACCACATTGTTTCCCATTTTTCAGAGATTCGCATCTCTGGTTATTAGCCGTATTAAGCAAAAACTATTCTCCTAACATTTAAGTCCTCATTGAACGAGTTTGCTGCTAGAATCCTCGGTGCCCAGAAGCACTCTCAGGCACGCAACATAGGGAAAATGGGGGCAGCGTCACAACACACTGTGGGTGTGACTAAATAATGGGCACTATTAAACAGTATATTGAGTTAATGAATGCTGTAACTATAAAATATTGGGCCCAATCCAATTCACTTTTTCTCCTAAGTTTTCTCCTAGGAGATCATTTTGTATTTTCTGTTTAAAATAACTTTTTAGCACTCTGCAATTAAAAAATGACCACAAAATATCACCTAGGAGAAAACTTGTAGGAGGAAAAGTGAATTGGATCAGGCCCAATATGCCTTATATATCTATGACCCTGAAGAGGTTACTGCTCCTCATGCCAGAGTGTCTCAACCTCTTCAGGAAAAAAAAAATCACAGTTGTAAAAGTGGCCCCACTCCCCGCTGTATACGAGCGTGGCAGTACTGCGCCTGTGCAAGTATGGCCACGCCTGTGCAGTAAGCTGGAGCCACTCCTCCACGAGTGGCTCCATGGTACTGCTCAGCAGTGCATGAAGGTAAGCATGCTCACGATCTTTCAGAGGGTCCTGGCCAGGGCACTGGTCTCAAAGAGGACATGGGAAGCCTCTGGAGGAGGCTTCCCTCTTCTTAGGTAAGTATCAAACTTTTTTATGTTTACTGACCTCGAGTTTACGTTAAATAAAAAAATACTATGGTCTACACATTAATTATACATACTGACTTACTAAACAACCATTCTTTGGTTAAAAAAACAAAAAACTTTGGTAAAGACCTCTGATAACACATGAAACGGCAAACCAAAAATAGCAATGCCACTGACACAAAGGAGTGGTAGAAATCTAGCCAAAGCCTTTAGTTGCCAGTTAGTTTGCCAGCTAACTGTTCTGCAGCTACTAACTTTGATAGGCTGAATTTCTTTTACTTCATTGGTCAGTAGAGTTATTTGTGTTAGTATAATTGCTTGCTCATCACTACGCTAATACCCAGGTTCTACAGCTACTATAGCTGCTGTAGGCACTACAAGGAGTCTCACTATGCATGCTGGATATTTTTCTTGTAAATTATGAAACTGGAGGAGGGTTCTTGGCTTGGTAGGAACATACAAAGCTTAAAGGCAGTAGGATCTTCAATGATCTTTAATGACATTGTGCTACTTTTCAACAGGAGGTAGGTATCTTCCTGCTAAGAATTATTGCACGATCTGCAGTAGCATTACAGTACTTTATTAAGTCCGTTATAAAAAAAAAAATACATGAAATTCTTTGTAATCTGTGGGCTCCACACCATGTACTTCCCTAACCCTTCCATAATGTAGCTATGCTAACATTAGTAAAATTCCTGCATAGCATATTTGTTGTTACCTTAGGGTTTCTTCCTCAAGAGGTTGAGAAAAGGTTTGATGTCCTGATAGTGTTCTGCATGTCAAAGGTCAGATTAATGCAGGCTTGTACTAACGCAAGTGTTCTCAGCTGAGGTGGATGGTCGGAGCTGCCTTGGACAAGAATCTAGCATTACAACAGGTTTGGCCCAAAGGTCAGGATCTTTAAGCAACCATTGGTGGTTGAGTTCATTGTTCCATTCCTTCCTCCGCCTGCAGAGGCTTCTTCTCCATTACCCTTTACCCTGTCCTTAGAAACAGAATGTGTCACCCCGCTGTTGTCTAGCAATGTGCCTCTACAGCACTGGGAACCTGCAGTGTTTGCTCAAATTATGTGTTACCAGCATTAGTTAAAGAAAGGTCTTAACAAAAGTCAAACATGCATTCACCTGTCTTGATGATTTTGGGACATGATCATCCCAGATTCTAAGAATTTCTAGAATCCACCAAAATGTTGACTGTGACTTTTTCAATGCATGTCTGTTAGTGTTAACTGTTCATGTAAATAGAAGTCATGCAAGAATGATTGTTCTTTTAAACCACATATTCTTTGACTAGAGTTAAAAAAAATCTACACCCATGGCTAAATGTTTTACTCATGTTATTTAATATGTTGTGGGCACAGGCTGCACAAAATGTTATCCAAACAGTAACTCAAAACATGAAGCAGTTTTTGGCAAATGAAGAGAGGTTTGATCTCCACAATGTCCATATCCAGGTCTACACAACTCATTGGCAAGCTGATTGAGTAAATGATTATGTACTTTCAGATTTAAATTGGACTGGTGAGTAGTCATTGATGCACCATATAACTAGTTTTCAGCAGAAATCTGATTGAAGATCAATATGACCACTGCCTGGGTAGATTTGTACTGTTTGATGCAGTACAAGACTATGTAGACTTACAGCTGGTACGGCTAGTATGTAGACTTACAGCTGTTAACCACAAATCAATATTTACCTCTGTTCAACAAATGATCTGATCAAAATCATCCGATTAGCTGGTGATTGGAAGCAGAGCCGGGACAAGGTCCTCCAACACTCAAGGCTGAGACACCAAAGTGCGCCCCTCCATCCCTGCCACCCGAGCCATCAAACACTGATTGCTATTAGACTAAGAGGCGCCACAGGGCCCACAACCTCCCCAACGCCTTAATATCTAGTTATCTGGCTTGAAGTCACTGCCATGTATCCCATTTTCTTATTTCTTTCTGCTTCAAACACAATTAGGAATGACAGCTGAATGAATTCTGCACCCCCTCCTACACTGCGCCCTGAGGCTGGAGCCTCTCCAGCCTATGCCTCGGCCCGGCCCTGATTGGAAGTGAATTCTACAGATCAATCAGAAATGTTCACTTGGTTTCTTGTTTTTTAAATGAATGGATGGGGTGTAAATATCGATGGGTGTTCAGAAGTAAAGTGAAAATGACGTGGCACTTGGCACTGAAAGGCAAATCAGCAGCAAGAGAGGGGTTAATAACTCACCCATAACTCACCCACTGTCTACAGTGATTTCTGCGTGCTAAATATTGATTGGCCCTGCACATAACATGTTTTAATATGCATTAAAAATATGCTGGGAACAAAAGATTGGATTGGAGAGCCATTGGACGTGTGTATATTAGTTTGGCAGGCCCATGTAATCCTTTCGTTCACTTCAGTTTCAGTAATAATTTTATTTAAAGTGTTTAGTTTATTAGCCTTCAGCACCCAATCCTGGTGGTGGGGCTGCCACCTAAAGCTTTCAGGTACACTGAATTTCTGCTGGGGTTCTTTCCCCTAGAATGTGGGATCGGCTTTAGGCACAGTGTTCAGTGTTCCTGTCAGACCTTCATGGCTACCATGGGGGCTCTAGACCCACAAAGTCCCCACTATACTTCACCCCGACAGGCAATCCCTTACTTGATGTTGCCCAGATACCACCACGAAGAGGTAGCGAACTTGGAACCCATGTGATCCTTTACAGATCATTGAATCAACTGAAAAAAACGATTGTCGAAAACCTCACTTCAGACCCTTTTCGTATGCGCTAGGCCTTACAAATCCACGCCAACCCCCCACCCCTCCACTCCTGATGGATAAGTGACAACATTATTGATTAGGGAGGTAAAGAGAACAAGGTCACTGGGAGATTTGATCAAATTGATCAAATTTAACAAAAAAATCTACTTGTTTATGACTACACTGAGTTGTGCTCGTAGGCTGTAAAACATACAGAATCTATCCTTAATGTGACAGATTCACTACCCTAACATCTGAAAAAAGCAGATAAAAATGCACAAGTAACTAAAATGACTGCATAAAAAACACATGTAAGGAAGGTATTTTTTTTAAAAACATACGATATGACAAGAAGTATACAGACTGATGGAAAGCTATGCCATTTTTTGTCATTGATATCATCACATAACATCAGAGATACGCTACGTGACAGACAATAATTTATGGTTTATATGCATTACAGAGCATCTTCAGCTGAGTTCTGTCATATCAGTCACTTTGCTTTGAACATCTCATCTACCACTTCCTCCCAGACTAGCTCTGTATAAGTGTTTGTATGATGTTGTCAACCTTAGCTGCCAAATCACTCTAACGCATCTGCTTGACGAGAGGATACAATACCGTGCATTTATTGTATTCTAATGACACTGCTCTCAAATCCTGACACTAACCTACTTTCTGGTTTATCACATGATTTATTTTTAAATAATTGTTTCTCTATTTTGCTACTGTTTGTCATGTATTGTGTGGTATTGTAAAAAAACAAAACAAAAATAAAGCATTCTGTATATTTGAAGCATTTATCATTTCGCAGTTATCACATTGATAAATAGGTAACAAATTTCCAGTGGATGTGGGGGATGGGAGGAGCTATGTTCCTTGTACAGTTATGACTGCACAGAGAGTATTCTCCATGTACCGCTGATGGGTAAGTGCTGGAAATTAAGTGGATGCTGCCCAGTGATGCCCTCATGGTAAAAAGCAGCCCCTGTGGCTATAACAGTAATAGGGCAGATTTTTAAACACTGGTTCAAGGAATATTGGAGCAAAACCGGTGCAAAAGGTGCAGCAGATGCCAAGAGCAAGGATCCTGATCGGTCACTCTGATGAAATGTTTCATTGTTGTACCTGTTTTGATCCAATTCTATATACACTTGTTTTGATAAATCTGCTTCTGTGACTCACAGACGATTTCATCGAGTATTTGCTAAATATAATCTAATCCATCAAAATACTATAATTTAATGATGTTAATCATACTGAGCCACAGCAAGGCAAACGAGCCCCCAGAGACATAGATGCCACTAAATCAAGAAAAAACACCTTCTTTGACCAAGTCACATAATTCACTTCATTGGAGAGTCCTCACAAGTACCATCACGGTCATGTCTAGGAGAACTCATGGAGAAGCATGTGATTTTTTTGATCAGCTGATAGATTTGCAAAGCTCTGATTTGCTGTGATCACTTCCTGCTTTAGGACATGGTCATGATGACTTGCAAATCAGAGACTTACACATCTATCACCTGACCAAACTGATCACATGCTTCTCCATGAGTTCTCCTAGACAAGACCATCACTACTTAAAAGTACAGCTGGGGATCCTGTCTCTCATAAAAAGGCAAATGCTCAACATTTGTAGTTATAGACACCGATTTTCTAAATTACATAGCACAATGGGATACTGTAGAGGCCATGTGAAGTTATATACCACAGGGTACGGTGACATTACACAGATGTCTCAACAGGAATGGCTGGTAGCGAGTAATCTCCATAACCTCAAGTAAGTCACACACCACATGGTCCTGCTGTGATATTTTCTGATGTATGTGCATTATAAATGTTTTCATTGAATATGGCAATATGGTCTCTTTTGGGCCAGATGTGGGCACAGATATCCCTCATGTATCCTTTCCTTACTAACCTACCTCAGCTGGATAGTGTACTGGTTAAAGACATCTCCTTTGACATAGGAGACTAGGGTTTTAAATATTGTCTGGGTCCAGTACCTACTCAGTAAGGAGTTATTGGGCAACACTCCCTAATGCTGCCTACTGGGCGTTTTCTTAGTAGCTGAAGCTCTAAAGCACTTTGAGTCTGATGGAAGAAAAGCCTCTTTGACTATGCCTGACACTCATTTTAACCTTTCACTAACTACAACCATCTTCCTAACCTAATACTTGCATCTCACCCTAGCCCTAGTGACAATATACTGACACTATCCACAGCCTTTTAACTGGCTCTAACACCAACCCTAGCCTTTGAATCAATGTTTGAGAAAATCAAGTGGCAATTCTCCAATGAAGCATTTTTAGGACATGAAACTATCAGGGTAGACATCTAATCTCTGATCGCTGAATACCTTTCCATGGATGTCCTTTGACTGAAGCAATAAAGTTTGGAAGTTTTAATGAGGACTGGTGCTGGGTCATTCTCCTTTAACTTTCTTAGACATCACTCTTCTCATTGTGGATGCAGTGTTCCTGTATACTACATACTACAATGGTATTCAATAATTAGTGTTTACAAGGCTGCAATTATACTTTTTCCAGCCTAGGCTAAGTATATTGGGACGCCCCTTACATGTGCAGCAGTGCCCCTCCCATTCCATGTACAGCCCCCTCTTCCATGTGTATCATTATTGTACTGCTGCCGCTCTCTTTCATGAACATGCATCAGCTTCCATTTTCAAGCGTCGCTGCCCTCTGGCAGCCTTGGCAGGAATATTTGACTACAGCCGAAGATTTGGTTTCTGAATCTCAATTCCCCATCCATTTGCAAACCAAGGCCATTTATGTCTGAATTCACGATCCTCATTGGTGTTGATTTAGGAGCTGTTTGATGCCACACGCTGGTCTTGGATAACAAAGACCTCAGTTTTTTCAGCATTCAATTTCAACCAGTTGTCATTCATCCACTCTTGTAGCTCAGCTAAGCAAGAATGTATATTTGGAGTAGGGTCTTTTACCACCAGGTTTGAAGGACAAGTATAGCTGAGTATAGCTGGGTGAAGGACAAGTATAGCATAGGATTGAAGGACAAATATAGCATAGGAGTGGTACATTAGGCCATGTTGCTGGATAATTGTACCAAGTGGTAACATGTAGATTGCAAATCCCAGAGGCGATAGGATTGAGCTTTGTGGCACTCCAAATTTTAGCTGTGCAGGGTTGGACATTAAATGTCCTAGGGATACTCTGTGTTCTGTCTGTCAAGAAAGATCTGAACCACTGAAGGACTAAGCCACTGATGCCACAGTACTCCTGCAATATGTTGAGCAAGATTTCATGGTCAACTGTTTCAAAAGCTGCCGAGAGATCCAAAAGGATTAGGATGGGGCATTCCCCTCTGTCTTTTGCCATGAGCAGATCATTGCAGACCTGGATGAGGGCTGTTTCACAGCTGTGGTGTTTCTTAAAGTCAGATTGCAGAGGGTCCAAGTAGTGTTGGGCAAACAGTGTTCGCCACTGTTCGGGTTCTGCAGAACATCACCCTGTTCGGGTGATGTTCGAGTTCGGCCGAACACCTAATGGTGTTCGGCCAAACTGTTCGGGTTCGCCCGAACTGCTCAATGGCCGGCCGAACAGGGCCCCTGTTCGGCCGAATACGGCCCCTGTTCGGCCGATTACGGCCCCTGTTCAGCCGAATACGGCCCCCCTATGGGGTCGCAGGCATAAGGGGGGAGCATGCCCCGATCGCGGGGGGGGTCGGAAATTCCCCCCACCCCCTCCGCTAGGGCTCCCCCCTCTGCCCGCTTCCCCATAAAAAAAGTTTAATGCAAGTTAAATAGTACCGATGGCTGGCAGTGGAGTGAGGAGGAGGAGTCCGAGTAGGAGAGTGACGCGTTGAGGCCGGGCAGCGGGCGGTTCAGCGGTAGTACCCTTGTGGTACTTCTGCCCTTTCTCTGACCTCACGTCCTCTACGTGATGACGCATACGAGGGTACGCGTGACGCGTACCCTCGTATGCAGAGGACGTGAGGTCAGAGAAAGGGCGGAAGTACCACAAGGGTACTACCGCTGAACCGCCCGCTGCCCGGCCTCAACGCGTCACTCTCCTACTCGGACTCCTCCTCCTCACTCCACTGCCAGCCACACCGATACTATTTAACTTGCATTAAACTTTTTTTATGGGGAAGCGGGCAGAGGGGGGAGCCCTAGCGGAGGGGGTGGGGGGAATTTCGGGGCATGCTCCCCCCTTATGCCTGCGACCCCATAGGGCCCCCAAAATGGGCATGTTCGGGGGTCCCATTGACTTCCATTGAGTTCGGGGTTCGGGCCGAACATGCCGAACATCTGGCCCATGTTCGGCCTGTTCGGCCCGAACCCGAACATCCAGGTGTTCGCCCAACACTAGGTCCAAGATTTTGTTTCCTGAGAGCCAGGCTTCAAGTTGCAGATAGACAGCCTTCTCAATAACTTTGCCTAAAAAGGGAAGGTTAGAGACAGACTGTAGCTGCTCATTGCATTGGATCCATGGAAGTTTTTTTGAGAAGGCGCTCGATGATTCCTTCTCTTAGAGAGGCAGGAAACCTCCCTGCTTGCAGAGAACAAGTGACTATTTTGTTAAATGCTGGTCCAACCAGGTTAGGACATCTCAGCATGAGCTTAGTTGGTCCTAGGTCCAGGTCGCAGGTTGTCTGGCATAGGTGACAAGGTGACAAAGAATGTTTGAGATTTTTTCTTCATCAATCCCTTTTAAATCAGACCATGGTCTTACGTTGTTCTTATCTCTCTTAACAGGCATTGGCCTCGATTCATAAAGCATTACCGCATGCGGTAATGCTGAAAACAGCTGACTTTAACGAGCATTTAGCAAAATGTCAATTCATAAAAGCAGTTACCAAATGAAAAGCTGAAATTCCGGAGCAGTGAGGTAAATTACCGCCTTGAGCAGTAATTATCTCAACACATGTCAGTAAATGTCAATTCATAAAGATTAGAGCAGGTGGTAACGGCACCGAAAATACTGCCTGCTTTGAATAGGTGATAAGGGAGCGATAAGAGCAAGCGACTGTGTAAAAGCCAGCAGCAGAGGGATGGGAACAAACAAGGCTTCCCTGAATACCCCAGGCTGTGTTTTTTAACCTCTTGGGTACCTGTTTTCAGATGTTATTTCACATCAGAAAGCCTGCATGTGTAAATTTTCTTTAAAGGGGTTCTTTCGCGAAAAAAGTAGGCAGTTAAAAAATGTGACAGATGACAGGTTTTGGGCCAGTCCATCTTTTTAAGGGGGATTCTCAGGGCTTTCTTTGTTTTCAACAGCATTTCCTGAACAACAGTTTCCAAATCTAACTGACATAATAGTGTGCAAGTGATTAGGGAGGCCGGCTGGTATCTTGCTATTTTGGCAGTTAAACTGCTGTTCAGAAAATGCTGTTGAAAACAAAGAAAGCCCTGAGAATCCTCCTTAAAAAGATGGACTGGCCCAAAACCTGTCATCTGTCACATTTTTTAACTGCCTACTTTTTTCGCGAAAGAACCCCTTTAAGTTCTTCTAAGCTGTGGCAATTAAATAGATTGTTTAGAAAGACTAATAGGCAGATTCAGAGCAGATTCAGAGCTATCAGAAGCAGTATAATAAAACATGCACATCTAAAGGGAAGTTGGGGATGCCTCTTTTATTGTAATGCTGTCTCTGCAAGGAGAACAGCAATGTAACAACTCAGCCAGCTACTCATTAATTTATCAACTCAGCCAGCTACTCTTCTCATGTTATTACCGACAGTTTAGTTCAGTAAATCCCCGCATTTCTATTGCAGCTGAGCGGATCGTTCAGGAACAGCCTTCTCAGTCCGCCAACAGTGCGTACACACGCACTACAGTCTGCTGAAAGTCGGCAGAGTGGGAGGGTCCGACGGACCCTTCGTTGACTTCTGTAGTGTGTGTGTGTACGCACCTTTGGTGGGCTGGCTTATTGTGACCCTTTGTGATCTCCTGTGATAGGAAAGAGGATTTCTTGCCTTGGTGATCGCTTTTTGGTAGCTTTCTAGGTGAGAGGTCAGGGTGTGTTTGTCTTTTAAGGTCTGAGATTAGCGCCATTGTCTTTCTAGTCTGTGCACTTCTAAAGATTTACGTGTGTGCGCTAACGAATGTTGCCGCGCGGTAATGCACGCACCCGTATTAGCGCGCACGTTTAAATCTTTACGCGCGCAAACTTTCACGCGTCACATTGTGTGCTAAATGCATAGCACGGTCGTCTATGCATTAGCACGGCTTTGTGAATCAAGCCCATGGTCTGAGAATTGATCTGTCAATCCATCGAAGTTGAGGATATTCCGAATGTGCTGGGGTGAGAACGGTATTTCTTTCACTCTGGTAGTTCTTTCACTCTGTGTCACTCTTTCACTCTTTTTATGAGTTTTTTCACTCTGGCCAGGATCCTATAGCATGACATCATACAGAACTGGGCCAGGATTTTATAGCATGATATCATGCACCAGTGGGCCAGGATCATAGTAACATCATGCAGCAGAGCACTACTGGATCATGGAGCATCAGAGACCTCAGTTTTGCAGATAGGAGTGGCTGGATACTGGTCACTGATCTTTTCTCTTGTTGACAAATTAGACAGTCCCACTCTTTCTTCTAGCACTGTTACATGCTTTGAATTCCTCATGACATATTTTGCAGAGTCATAATCATGTCACTGGCTGCCCTCACAGGAGCTCACAATCGGCTATCCCTGACATAGTCTAATGCCAGATTTTGGGATGTTGGAAGAAAGAAAACCCACACGAATGCAGAAACAACATACAAACTTCATGCCACTAGTGCCCTAGCCTTGATTCTCAACAAATTTTCAGTAGGTTCGCACACTCTTAGATACCAAATCCAGTTTATTCAATTGCGTGAAACACCATTCCAAAAACCAACGAATAGTTTCAGGGCCCCTCAGGGTCCCCTTTGTCAAGGTAACAGTACAGAATGGTATTTGGACTCCAGTGCTGCACCTAAATAATGATATGTGAGAACTGAGAATGTAAAACAAAGTGCTTGTTGGGCCCTATTTCAGGGAGGAATACTCACTCAAACATCCTTCATAAACAAGAGCTCCATGAAGCATTGTGTGCAGATGTCTCCATGTCCCCAAAGTTACATCAGTCATTGCAATTAATCTTCAAATACTCCTTTCTCTTACATACTGTCTGCTTTGAAAAGCAACAAAACAGTCTGTCCTGGTGTTCCAATGGCTTTTTATTTTATGAGATTGAAAAGGCTTTGATCAGTCATGTCCTGCTTTACCTGATTTATTTCATAAATTATACAATTATTTATAATAGATAATTTCTCAGAGTGCGTCGGTCACACATTACCCATTGTTCTGTATACAGGGCTGTCAGTCCAGCATCTAAATACATCAAAAACAGCAACTCGCGCTAAAATATAGAACTCTTTATTTATTCACAACATTTAAATTCCACCAGAAAAATATTCCCCAATCAATTCCAAAAAACATCCACTCCACACGCACAACTTAAAAAACCTTTCCAAGAAGGGCCCTTCAAAAAATTGGTATATAAAAAAGGGGATAAAAAATAGGGGATAAAAAATATTGACTTTTTCATAAAAAATACGTATTAATTACACAACGTTCCTGCACATTCAAATTTTCATATGGTCTCCTTTAAGTTTCCTGAAGTCTGAACTATTTCCTGTTTCTAAGTAAAAAAACCTTATAAGATCCAAAAGAGGGATATCACAGTATACTGGATGTGTGTCTCACAACTCCGTGGATTCCTTGCAGGGTAATGCTGTGCTATTTATATACAGTCATTTAATGCGACTATTTGCCGTCTCTCCACTTGCCATATAATACTGTGTTATTAATATGCAGTAATTCAGAGCGGCCGATTGCCTACTCTCCACTCACCAGATCCGTGTATATGATAAATCAAATCTGGACAGATGATTGCTATACCGATCTCCGCTCGCTGCCTCCCCAAGCTGGTTCTCCGTGGCGGCCTACGTCACTTCCATCTGTTAGGCTCAGAGTTCCGCTCGCCGCACATCAACTCAGCTGGTCTTTGGCTAGCTCTTGTTGGTAGGTAAGTTAACGTCACATAAGATCACTGGACCTTTGTATCCAGGCAGTCGCTGCGCGCTAATGCGGCTGCCTACGTTCAGGATCCCACAGCGGATTTTTTATGTGTAAACCTCATAAACCTCTACGCGTTTCAGCCGATATCGTCGGCCCTCTTCAGGAGGATTTACTATTACAGCATCTAAATACATCAGTCTAACTCTCTTAGATCACAGAAGTAAGGAATTGGTCAGCACACCAGCTTCTTCAATGAGCGAGATTTAATCCATCACATGTCAACACTCATGTTAACAATTGTTTCGGGGCCACAGAGGGTCCCCTTCATCAGAACAGTGCAGACAAACAATGTGATAAAAAATTGCACCAAATATATACACCAAGTGATCAAACAGAACCACCCCCAATCATGAGAAACATCCCTCCCTCATCTCAATGTAAACATTACAATTCTTATCTCTTGATTAAGCAATCATAGTTCAAACAATGCATATATACAGTAATCATAACCTGGGAAGATGGATAACATATAACACACATAGATACATAGGCAAAATCCCTGTACATATCCCTATCCATGTCCCACCATTACCTGTCAATAATGCACAATTTCAAATCCATTGGCTCCAGGGGACGCGCCAAATCGCCGCCTCCCGTTGCTTCAGCCGTTATCTCCGCCGGGTCTGCCTCCATGGGTGGTTGCCAACGCAACCTATTACCCAGCCTTCTGGGTAATAGGTTGCGTTGGCAACCACCCATGGAGGCAGACCCGGCGGAGATAACGGCTGAAGCAACGGGAGGCGGCGATTTCTTTTATCACATTGTTTGTCTGCACTGTTCTGATGAAGGGGACCCTCTGTGGCCCCGAAACAATTGTTAACATGAGTGTTGACATGTGATGGATTAAATCTCGCTCATTGAAGAAGCTGGTGTGCTGACCAATTCCTTACTTCTGTGATATTACTCTGGATGTTGCTTAGCATCCCAGGTCATGCACCCGAAGTTACCACTTGGAAAATGTGCCTCTCCACACTCTCTCTACTTATCTAACTCTCTTAGATGGTTAGATGGAGAGCAGACAAGAAAAACATTTTAGGATTATTAAGACATTTTTATAGCTAATAACGTTTGGTAGACAGCATTTTTAAAGAACAAAACTGTACACCAGTTGCCTGATAGCCCTGTTGATCTTCTAGCAAATGCAGAGTCAAAACCCTGGAACAAGCATAAGGCTAATCAAGTAAAAACTCAGTCAGCTGAGTCAGAGTATCTGATCTGCTGCATGCTTGTTCAGGGTCTATGGCAAAAAGTATAACAGATACAGGATCAGAAGGACTGCCTGGCAACTGGTATTGTTAAAAAGGAAATAAACATAACAGGGTTCATATCCCTCTCAGCTCGGGTTCCATTTAAAGGGAATCTGAAGTGAAAATAAACTTATGATATAATGAGTTGTATGTGTATTGCTGCTAAGAAATAAAACATTATCATATATATGAGTCTCGTATTGTTTCCAGTACAGGAAGAGTTAAAAAATGTCAGTTGCTATCTATGCAAAACAGCTTCTCTGAGTGGACAGCACTGTCTTTTGAAGCACTTACAGTATCTCAACTGTCTCTCATTGTTTCTTCTTTGATTATGGTTTTTCTGCAGAGAAAAGTTCAACGGTTCATTAGCCTACTCTGTGAAATCATTTAAAATGCTGAGTGTATTGTGGAAACTGCAATTATTAGAGAACGATGCAGTTATAAAAAAGCTATATACCTGAAAATAAAAATATGACACTTTTTTCTTTGCTACTAATGTATTAATTATCTGTACTACACAACCAATTCTTTATATCATGTTTTTTTTTCACTTCAGTGTCACTTTAAAGGGAACCTTAACTGAGAGGGGTATGGATGTTTCCTTTTAAACAATACCAGTTGCCTGACAGCCCTGCTAATCTCTTTGGCTGAAGTAGCGGCTGAATCACACACCTGAAACAAGCATGCAGCTAATCCAGGCTGACTTCAGTCAGAGCACCTGATCTGCATGCTTGTTGAGGGGCTGTGGCTAAATGTATTAGAGACACAGGATCAGCAGGAGAGTCAGGCAACTGGTATTATTTTAAAAGTTAAAATGCATATCCTTCTCAGTTTAGGCTCCTTTTAAGGGCTATGCCTGTTAAACGGGGATCAGGGTTTGAATCTTGGCTCATCCTGTTCAGTAAGCCAATACCTATTTATTAGAAGACCTTTGGCAAGACTCCCTAACTCTGCTACTGCCTACAGAGCACGTCCTAGTGGCTGCAGCTTTGTGCTTTGAGTCCGCCAGGAGAAACGCGCAATATAAAATAAATGTTCTGTGTCTTTTGTCAATGATTCGTAGTTATGGATCTATCCAATATCGCCATTTACACAACTGCACACATTTTGGGCTTGATTCACTAAACCGGGATAACTCAAATATCACACCTTATCAAATATATCACACCTTATGAAAAGATATCCCACCTTATGAAAAGATATCACCACTTATGAAAAGATATCACACCTTATCAAAGATAACACGCCTTATCAGAGTAGCATAGCGAGCGCTACGAACTCGCAGGGGCTCAGGGTAGGACGAGTGCCATTGCCAATTAGCAGGCATAAGTTTGTAGCACTAGCTATGCTACTCTGAAAAGGCACGTTCACTTTGATAAGGGGCTCGATTCAGTAAACGGTGCTAACCCAGTTAGCACGCCTAAAGGCTTTGGGCGTGCTAACTAGGGTGCTAAGTAGTTAGCACATACAAACTACTTAGCACCGTAGTTAGCACATGCAAACTTAGCACCGTAGTTAGCACATGCAAACTACTTAGCACCGTAGTTAGGACATGCAAACTACTACTTAGCACCGTGCTATCTCGGGTGCTAAGCTCCATGGTTAGATACCTCTGGTCTTGCTAATTATGATCTTGTAAAAGATAGAATATTTGGAAATTTAAATTCAATCTGAGCTCTATATATTATGTGACGATCATTATATTATTGTTAACAATAGCTCTCATCTTCCACAGTGATAATTGATGCTGAAGCTACTGTTGGAAAAGTTAGGAGGCGCACTGCTACACTTCATATTCTGTCATATGTTCCTTTTCTTTGTTGAATAAACACTGATTTAAAAAAAAAAAAAAAAACTAGGGTGCTAAGTAGTTTACATGTGCTAACTACGGTGCTAAATAGTTTACAAGTGCTAACTACGGTGCTAAGTAGTTTCCATGTGCTAACTACTTAGCACGTGCAAAGCATGTTAGCACATGCAAAGTGGCTTTTCACTGGCGTGCTAACACTTAGCACCCTTTTCTGAATCAAGCCCAAGGTGTGATATCTTTTCATAAGGTGTGATCTTTGATAATGAGTGAACTGTGAGATTTTACCAAAAAATGAATTTTAGTCAAAGTGCATTAAAGGCAAGGAAAGAGTCAAATTTTAAGTGGGTTACAGTGATGGTTAGTATGACATAGTGGCATAGTGGATTGCACTCTTGCCTTGCAGTGCTAGGACCCCAGGTTCAAATCCGGGCCAGCATAGTATCTGCATGGAGTTTGTATGCTCTCATGTTTTTAAGAGAAGGTTTACGGTTATAAGAAAATGGCAGAGAAGAATTTAAGGCTTGGTATCCAAGTAAACTTAGAAGGGAAAGAGCAAGGAAGGAATTTAGTTTAGGGCTAGGTACAGAAAAGGAGGCATGGCAGGGGGTAACGTCAGGGTTAGGCTAGATAGTGGGTTAGGGAAGGGTTGCGTGGTTCAATGGTATTCCTAAACCCGGTTGTAGACAAAATATTGAATCCAGATACATGCCCAGTTTATTTGGTAATGATATCATTGAAAAATGTGCATCTTGTGCATACATGTGAGGGTGGAGGTGCAATAAACAAATTACGTTTCTTCTCGGTACTTAAAAATTCTATTTAGCGGAACTCACACCAAGTACCAGAGTTGAAAGAATAGTAGAGCGTTTACTGTGAAAAAGAAACATTTTCCCGATCAGGATGTTGGTGGCATGTAAGAGAACAATGGTGCTCACTTGTTTTCCCCACATCCAGATCCCCTCTGGACCAGTCAAAACTTATTCTTTTACTTACTTTTTTGGGTTATTTTTATGAAGCAAATGCTTGGCAGCAATCAGGGGTGTAACTAGAGGTGAGTAGCCCCTCTGACTGCAGGGGGGGCCAGAGCTGTGGGGGGCCCCAACTACTACTTCACTAAAGGGCTCCATGCTTCAGGGTTTTTTTTGGCTGCACTTATTATAGGTGTGAAAATCATAATGGCCACACTTGTTTTATGACCCCTTTGAGATGGGCCTCCAGGCTGTGAGGGTCAAGTGAAAGAGTGTAAGCATTGGGGAGCCCCACCAAAGTTTTGCTGGGGGGCCCTTGACTTATAGTTATGCCCCTGGCAGTAATCTTGTAAAATGTACAGCTTATGTTTACCATTTATAACTAATGCACTTTTCTCAGTTCGCTGATTGGACGTTAACATCGTATATGATACACAGTGTGATAGCTTAATTGCAGAGTGGTTGGCAAGGTGTTAAGCTGCATACATAAAGAGGCAGCAGCTCCTAGCCTGCGTCAGCCTTCTCATACTGAAGTCTAGTCATATTCAGGCACAGCATCAGCAACATGACTAATGTGTGACTCATCCTGCAGCACAGGGGGATAATTCCTTGCAAGAATCCCTCAACTTATAGTGGGAGCAGCACTCTGCTCTGTGTTTAATACCTTCCAGATACTGTTAAAAACATTAAACTTATTATGTTAATCTTAGGCACTACAGGAAGTAAAAGTGGCTGACTATATTCCCAGTGCACTACAGTAGTAAAGGGATTTGTTGTGACTAACATGAAGCAAACTATTATTTTAAACTTCTTAACCCCCCCTCCCCTTCCACCATTACTACGGTTTCTACTCATTGTGACAGTGGCTCTTCTCAGGCGTGCATTTAAAATCGCCGTGAGGAATAATGGCTGCACAATAACTGCCATAGAATATTGATTATCTTACCAATTAGCTCTTATCCACTATAGTAGAATATCAGTCATTTGTACAGATATTTCTACTATCACATACTGTACCCTAACTTAAAGGTACTCAGAGCTGAATAATAGTACAAGATTTATAGATACCTGGGGCAGGGCCGGCCTTAGGTTTCACTGTGCCCTGAGCGAAACCTGATTTTTGCGCCCCTCCCCTTTCATTCTTTTCCCACGTACATATACACACACGCACGCACGCACGTATACACACACACAGGCCCATATGCAATTTCCCTTTTCTCCTGAGATATCTCCTAGGACAGTGGTTCCCAACCTTTTTGATGTCATGACACATCATGCCAAATGCTCAGATCTCCGTGACGCATCACGTATGTATAATAGAAAAATACTATTAATAACCACAAATGGATGGAAAGAGTGCATTATCCTGAATACACTTAAAAATGAAGGCTTTCAGGAATATTAATAAAAACAATCAGTGGGACAGTTAGCTGCCTCCTCCCCCATTTAGAATGATAGCACAGCACCGACAATTTGCACCACGCATTATAGCTGCAGTGAGCCCCCCCCCTCCAAAATGCCCTCAGACTCAGTATAGATAGGTAGCCAGGTATAGGTGCTCCCAGTATAGGATCTCATGTATAGGTGCCCTCAATATAGGTTGCCAAGCATAGGTGTCCCCAGTATAGGAAGTCAGTTGAAGGTCTCCATCCCCCCATAGGTAGCCAAGCGTAGGTGCCTCCAGTATAGGTAGCCAGGAGTAGGTGCCCTCCCTCAGTATAGATAGCCAGCTATAGGTGCCCCCAGTATAGGAAGTCAGGTGTTGGAGCCCTCAGTATAGGTAGCCAGCTATAGGTGCCCTCAGTATAGGAAATCAGGTGTAGGTGCCCTCTGTATAGGCAAACAGCTATAGGCGCCCCCTTGGAAGCTGGCGCCCTGAGCGACCGCTCCGGTCGCTCATATCAAAGGCCGGCTATGACCTGGGGCTTCCTCCAGCCCCATCCGCATGGATCGCTCCCACGCCGCCGTCCTCAGCCTTCTCAGTCTTCTCTACCGGGTGCTGTTACTTCCGCCAGATGCGACCAGATGCTTGCGCAGTAGAGCAGACCGACAGAGATCAGCTATTTCTGCCTATCTCCGAGCGGAGAGCCGATACTGCGCCTGCACTGGAGCCAAGAAGGTAAATATTTACATCCCCTCAGTTCGGAGGGGCACAGCGAGACCGCCGAGGGACACAGGAGGACGGGGGAAGCCTCGATAAGATCCGGAGACTTACCCCACCCGTTGAGGCTTCCCCCACACGAGGTGAGTACCCCCCAGGGGAACTTTTTTTAGTTACAGGTTTTCTTTAAATCTTTTTAGGTTTTTACTATTTAATTGTCTCTACAGAATGATACATTAGTTGAATTATGCCAGAGCTAAAATCTGTGAACCATAGAGTGAACCTGAACTCTTGCACAGGACAGAAGGAAAACAGAGAAATGCATTGTGTATGTATTAAGGCCCAGTTTACACTAGCAATTTAGTGTCTGCAGGACAGAAGCAATAGTGCCTTTAGCATAGAAACAGTTAGTAGGGTGCACTCCCCCAAGTGGGTTACACTCATCGTGTGCCCACTTGATTACTTAGCGTCTTACGTCTTTGGAGTACTGGTGACACTGTCCCTTCTTTTGTATTTGATTTCACTATCAATTGGTGTGCTAGGAGCGCAACTTTTCAACCCTTGTGGTTATTGCAATTTATAACACAGCTTACCGCACTGCAGTGCTAATCCTGTGGGCCGTTCACAGTGCGACGTTAAAGTCACGTTGAAAATGTTGCGTTGTGGTAACTCACTGCTTGCAGTGTATTACCTCTTAACGCAGACACGTTGCCACTTTAATGTCGCATTGAAACACAATGTCCCACTGTGAATGCAACCTTAAGGTTATTATTGCGTATATTTTAGAGCAGAAATTAAGTTTTGAATTTAGGTCTGCTTTTAGGCATTTGACTCTGCCCAGCGCTTGAATAATGAAAGCCTCTTAAACAGAATGGGAGGGATACCAGAGACCACAGAGGGTGGTATGTCCTTTCCAGAACTCATTAGTGCACCCATTATTGCTTTAGTTTCTCGGCTAATCCCATTTAGGAGAAAAGACTATGCCACATGAAAGGTGGCTATACTATTGTGGCAACAAAAAGCAATATTTACCATAGTTCAGTGCCTGACAATTTATGAATAGGTAGCAGCTGATTTGTTTCATTATAGATGCAAAATTGCATTTTACACCTATCTTTAATACATCTTTATAAATAAGCCTCTGGCTATAAACTTACATTGGAGCAAATAATAATGTGTTAAAGCTTATGTGTATCTCACAGTTCCGAGAGTGTTTATTTAAACCATTTATCCACAGAACAGATCCATCTGTTTTCTGACATGTCCCATATGTGTGAAAGCTTTCTGCTTTTTAGCTTGGTTACTGTGGTAACTTTATCTGTAGTGTTTGTCCTCGCAACCTGTCCTTACGTTTTTCCAGCGTGAGATGACATTATATGTTGAACTGATGTTTCAAACTGCTTTAATCTAATGGCCCATACACACCAGCTACAAATGTAGCTGGTGGCTAGCACACGGGAGCGTGTGTGCAACAGTTCGGCGACAGCTCGTCGCCAGGTCCCTCCACATATACACTGCGGAAGGGGGACGAGTGATGCGACGGAAGCTGTCGCTGACGTTCCTCCCCCTGCCAGAAGCTCCATGTATCGGCTATGAGGTTGCTGTCGCTAGTCCGCATACACACGTGGACTAGCGACAGTTGCGGCAAAGTTGCGGCGGCAACTGTCGCCAGGCGATTGACCTCGCCAATCGCCTGGCGACAGCAGTGATGAGCGACGGTTGGGGGCACGCGCCCCATACTCATGGGCGACTTGTCGCCGCAACATGCTCGTGCCACGTGGTTGCGGCGACAATTGTAGCCCGTGAGTATGGGCCATTACTCTGTTCTCAAACTTATTTAATATTTAGCCCTAGTTTACCTTTTGGTATGTTTTAAGTAATAAAAAAAAAAGGTATAACTACACTGAAGTTTTTTGTTTTTTTTGTTTTACTGTCTGTCACTAAGGCTGGATTCACAGTGGTCAGTTGCATAACGCATGTGTTAAAATGTGTCACGTTGAAAATGTTGCGTTGTGGTAACTCACTGCTTGCAGTGTATTACCTCTTAACGCAGACACGTTGCCACTTTAATGTCGCATTGAAACACAATTTCCCACTGTGAATGCAACCTTAAGGTTATTATTGCGTATCTTTTAGAGCAGAAATTAAGTTTTGAGTTTAGGTCTGCTTTTAGGCATTTGACTCTGCCCAGCGCTTGAATAATGAAAGCCTCTTAAACAGAATGGGAGGGATACCAGAGACCACAGAGGGTGGTAAGTCCTTTCCAGAACTCATTAGTGCACCCATTATTGCTTTAGTTTCTCGGCTAATCCCATTTAGGAGAAAAGACTATGCCACTATTCACAGTGGTCAGTTGCATAACGCATGTGTTAAAATGTGTGTGAACTGCACTGGAGAGTGGACATAGACTTTAATTCAAAGCCTGCATGCAGTGAGTTAGAATAACGCATTCCATTACTGTGAACAGCAACATAGAATTGTATGGGCAGTAAGTTGACATGCAGAATTTTTCTGCAACACAACTGAGCACTGTGAACCTGCATCCATCTGAAAATGGCGCCTGTGAATAATGGCGCACAGTGTTGCCGCTAATCCGTTTGCCGCTTATTGCTATTTAACGTTAAAGCCTTATTGTTATTTAGCGTTAAAGCATTATCGTTATTTAGCGTTAACACACAGAACCCTCTCTGTACCTATCCCTAACCCCTAAACCCCCCCCCCCCGGTGGTGCCTAACCCTAACCACCCCCCTGGTGGTGCCTAACCCTAACACCCCCCTGGTAGTTCCTAATCCTAAGACCCCCTGGTGGTGTATATTGTACTGTAACTATACCTAACCCTACTCTCACACAGAACCCTCCCTGTACCTATCCCTAACCCCTAGACCCCCTGGTGGTGCCTAAGCCTAAGACCCCCTTGGTGGTGCCTAAACCTAAGACCCCCCCAGTGGTGCCTAACCCTAAGACCCCCCCAGTGGTGCCTAACCCTAAGACCCCCCCCCCCAGTGGTGCCTAACCCTAACCACCCCCCTGGTGGTGCCTAACCCTAACCACCCCCCTGGTGGTGCCTAACCCTAAGACCCCCTGTTGGTGCCTAACCCTAAGACCCCCCCTGGTGGTGCCTAACACTAAGACCCCCCTGGTGGTTCCTAACGCTAAGACCCCCTGTTGGTGCCTAACCCTAAGACCCCCCCTGGTGGTGCCTAACACTAAGACCCCCCCTGGTGGTTCCTAACCCTAAAACCTCCCTGGTGGTGCCTAACCCTAACCTTGACAGTGTTACATTAAATCCATTCACCGTTTTGAAGTTAAATAACGTCTGCAGTTTGGCTTATGTAGGGCGCTATTGATAAATAACGATAGTGTGTGCCACTATTGATAAATAACGTTATTGTGTGCCACTATTGATAAATAACGTTAGTGTGTTCCGTTTTTCTTCTTTTTTCCCTGTTCGCCATTATTATGCAGTACTAACGATAAATAGCGATAAGCGTATCTTTTTAATGCTGCACCATTTTTATGCATAGGCGCTGTGGGCCATTATTCACTGATCCCTGTGAACCTAGCCTGATAGTTTCCCTTATGTCTTCTTTTGGCTTTTGCCTTTCACAAAGAATGTGAACACTTAGGGCTAGTTCACAGTGCTCAGTTGCATTGCAGAATAAATCTGCATGTCAACTCACTACCCATACAGTTCTAGTCTCCACTGCATTAACGCGTGCCTAGTTATGCAACTGACCACTGTGAATCCAGCCTTAGGCTAGGTTCACAGTGGGGAAGCGCGTTGCTTTGCTACACTATTACAGACAGAGGAACAGCAGGATAGCCAGGTAACCAGTATTTCTTAAAAGAAAATACTGTAAATATGACAGCCTCCATAACCTTCTCACCTCAGGTGCCTTTTAATAGTTAGTATGATGTCCTGTGGCTTGCAAGCGTCACCCCGTTTTTTTCAAACACAACAAAGGTCATTATAGTCAAACAGTTTGATGTTGGATTCACCAGGCCAGAGGATGAGGAATTGAGTTTAGTGCTGCCAGCCTGCCAGAATTGAGCCCTTTGATTTGTTTAATTAAAGTTTAACCTACCTGCCTAGTCTCCAGCTTGGCTCCTGGTGGGTGCTTTTCTCTTCACAGTTACAGCTGATCAGTTTTCCACAATTCAACTCCCAGGAGTCCCAGCATCTCCCCGACATCTACGCTGACTCGCCCTTCTAACAGACTGGTCTGGATCCACTCTGTGCACCATCACTACCACTCACTTTTCTGCAGCCCTGCTGTATAAGGGTTCCTCCGACTGCTTCTATGCCACTCCCTGCAGGCAGAGCCACAGGGAACAGGGACAAAACCTTTCCTCCTGTACATAACCGGCGGTTTTATAAATGAGGAGCAATCGTTTCTATGATCTCACAGCGTGGGTACAGCTGCGTGATTACACAAATGATGTTTGGCGAAACACGGCGATAACGACCATCAGGGCGGATCTTTAAAAGATACATCCGTGTACATCTAAAATAAAAAAATCCACTTACCTGGGGCTTCCTCCAGCCCCTGCTAGCCGTCCTGTGCCCACGCCGCAGCTCTGCTTTACACTGGTGGTCCGGGGTCCCCTCTGGCGCAAGATGCAGGCTGCAACAAACACAATTGCTAACTTCCAGTCAGAGCAATATCCTGCCTCTATCTGGCCAGCAGACACTTGTCAGCCAATCAGGTGCACTGTCATACACCCTTTGCCTGCTGTACCATACCTAGCAGGAATTACATAGATTAGCATTCAGGTGGGAGGCTTCGGTTGGACGCAATCGTGAATTGCGTCGTTTAACAGGGACGCCCCGTGTAGGCACATCTCCCACACGGTCCCCTTCCTAACCACTCACCTGTCAACCGCATCGTAGAAGCTGCAAAAAATAAAATTTAAAATCACAAACACTGGTCCACATGACAGCCCAGGGGCCCCAGGTCTCTCTCACTCACTGGGGCCCCCAAACCACCATGCGACACCTAGAGGGAAGTGCGGGCAAGCCCTGGACCTCTCACCTCCAGGGAACTCACCCCACCACCTCTAAACTGAATGCCAACTGCAACAAACACAATTGCTAACTTCCAGTCAGAGCAATATCCTGCCTCTATCTGGCCAGCAGACGCTTGTCAGCCAATCAGGTGCACTGTCATACACCCTTTGCCTGCTGTACCATACCTAGCAGGAATTACATAGATTAGCATTCAGGTGGGAGGCTTCGGTTGGACGCAATTGTGAATTGCGTCGTTTAACAGGGACGCCCCGTGTAGGCACATCTCCCACACGGTCCCCTCCCTAACCACTCACCTGTCAACCGCATCGTAGAAGCTGCAAAAAATAAAATTTAAAATCACAAACACTGGTCCACATGACAGCCCAGGGGCCCCAGGTCTCTCTCACTCACTGGGGCCCCCAAACCACCATGCGACACCTAGAGGGAAGTGCGGGCAAGCCCTGGACCTCTCACCTCGAGGGAACTCACCCCACCACCTCTAAACTGAATGCCAACTGCAACAAACACAATTGCTAGCTTCCAGTCAGAGCAATATCCTGCCTCTATCTGGCCAGCAGACGCTTGTCAGCCAATCAGGTGCACTGTCATACACCCTTTGCCTGCTGTACCATACCTAGCAGGAATTACATAGATTAGCATTCGGGTGGGAGGCTTCGGTTGGACGCAATCGTGAATTGCGTCGTTTAACAGGGACGCCCCGTGTAGGCACATCTCCCACACGGTCCCCTCCCTAACCACTCACCTGTCAACCGCATCGTAGAAGCTGCAAAAAATAAAATTTAAAATCACAAACACTGGTCCACATGACAGCCCAGGGGCCCCAGGTCTCTCTCACTCACTGGGGCCCCCAAACCACCATGCGACACCTAGAGGGAAGTGCGGGCAAGCCCTGGACCTCTCACCTCCAGGGAACTCACCCCACCACCTCTAAACTGAATGCCAACTGCAACAAACACAATTGCTAACTTCCAGTCAGAGCAATATCCTGCCTCTATCTGGCCAGCAGACGCTTGTCAGCCAATCAGGTGCACTGTCATACACCCTTTGCCTGCTGTGAGGTCCAGGGCTTGCCCTCACTTCCCTCTAGGTGTCGCATGGTGGTTTGGGGGCCCCAGTGAGTGAGAGAGACCTGGGGCCCCTGGGCTGTCATGTGGACCAGTGTTTGTGATTTTAAATTTTATTTTTTGCAGCTTCTACGATGCGGTTGACAGGTGAGTGGTTAGGGAGGGGACCGTGTGGGAGATGTGCCTACACGGGGCGTCCCTGTTAAACGATGCAATTCACGATTGCGTCCAACCGAAGCCTCCCACCTGAATGCTAATCTATGTAATTCCTGCTAGGTATGGTACAGCAGGCAAAGGGTGTATGACAGTGCACCTGATTGGCTGACAAGCGTCTGCTGGCCAGATAGAGGCAGGATATTGCTTTGACTGGAAGTTAGCAATTGTGTTTGTTGCAGTTGGCATTCAGTTTAGAGGTGGTGGGGTGAGTTCCCTGGAGGTGAGAGGTCCAGGGCTTGCCCGCACTTCCCTCTAGGTGTCGCATGGTGGTTTGGAGGCCCCAGTGAGTGAGAGAGACCTGGGGCCCCTGGGCTGTCATGTGGACCAGTGTTTGTGATTTTAAATTTTATTTTTTGCAGCTTCTACGATGCGGTTGACAGGTGAGTGGTTAGGGAGGGGACCGTGTGGGAGATGTGCCTACACGGGGCGTCCCTGTTAAACGACGCAATTCACGATTGCGTCCAACCGAAGCCTCCCACCTGAATGCTAATCTATGTAATTCCTGCTAGGTATGGTACAGCAGGCAAAGGGTGTATGACAGTGCACCTGATTGGCTGACAAGCGTCTGCTGGCCAGATAGAGGCAGGATATTGCTCTGACTGGAAGTTAGCAATTGTGTTTGTTGCAGTTGGCATTCAGTTTAGAGGTGGTGGGGTGAGTTCCCTGGAGGTGAGAGGTCCAGGGCTTGCCCGCACTTCCCTCTAGGTGTCGCATGGTGGTTTGGGGGCCCCAGTGAGTGAGAGAGACCTGGGGCCCCTGGGCTGTCATGTGGACCAGTGTTTGTGATTTTAAATTTTATTTTTTGCAGCTTCTACGATGCGGTTGACAGGTGAGTGGTTAGGGAGGGGACCGTGTGGGAGATGTGCCTACATGGGGCGTCCCTGTTAAACGACGCAATTCACGATTGCGTCCAACCGAAGCCTCCCACCTGAATGCTAATCTATGTAATTCCTGCTAGGTATGGTACAGCAGGCAAAGGGTGTATGACAGTGCACCTGATTGGCTGACAAGCGTCTGCTGGCCAGATAGAGGCAGGATATTGCTCTGACTGGAAGTTAGCAATTGTGTTTGTTGCAGTTGGCATTCAGTTTAGAGGTGGTGGGGTGAGTTCCCTGGAGGTGAGAGGTCCAGGGCTTGCCCGCACTTCCCTCTAGGTGTTGCATGGTGGTTTGGGGGCCCCAGTGAGTGAGAGAGACCTGGGGCCCCTGGGCTGTCATGTGGACCAGTGTTTGCAAGATGCAGGCTCTAAGAGTCGCCCTGATGTCATCCGGTAGTTCTGGGCCTGCGCAGAACAGCTCGGATGACGTCCGGATGACTCAGTGAGCCGCACAGTGGAACGCAGCAAGATGGAAGAAGATGACGACCTAGCGAGGTCGGCCTCTGCACCGGACAGGACCGGGAGCCAACGGAGCTGCGGCGAGGGCACAGGTCGGTTACCAGGGGCTGGAGGAAGCTCGAGGTACGTGGATTTTTTTTCCCCCTCGGACCTTCCCTTTAAGATCCCCGAAGACACCTGCGCAAACTACCGGGATCGCTTGACTTCCCGTTCACGCACATTGTGTGCTGTCACGTGATGTTGTGTGTTACCTCTGGTAGGAAGATGGATCGGGGATGGACCTCTTTAGTGAGGTGTCACTGTGAGGTTCCCCGATCCATCTTCAGGTGAGTTTTGAGCATAAGAGTCCTCTTGTGACTGCTGGCTGATGTGGTGGTAACCCTGCAAGCGATTTAAAATTGAGGGCTCTGATAAGGACTTCCAGGTCACATTGTCACTCACCTGGCAATCTCTCTACGATGCAATGCCATCTTAAGAATGCGACCTTCCCAACTCCACCTCCTCCAAAGTGTGGTCCAATACTAAGAGGTAAGCATTCATCTGTTTTTAAGTAGCGCTGTTCATTTCTTTGCTATGTTTGATTTAATTCTGGTCAGCTGCTCCCACTTGTTAGTTTTTCTTTGGTGTATATGCAGAGCCTCTGTTTGGGTTCAAGGTGCGTTTGTAGTCTCTGGGGGGGCTCAGCGCATCTCTGAGCTGAGGCCATTCGGAGGCGGCCTGGTGATGCGCTGATCCCACTTTTTCTGCGCAATTCTTAATTTTACTGGTAGCGCGCCCAGGCTATGCATATGCATAGGTAGGATTTAGTTAGTGTTAGGTCCCCTCCCATGGAGGAAAGACTTCTTCGACAGTGGGAGGGACAAGTACCTAACAAATTGCATGCAAGCTTGTTAGTGGAAACTAACATCCTCCAAGTGGTAGACAGGTTGTATGTGTGCTCATTGTGTATTTGTATCCCATGAGTGGGGTCTGCACTTTTTTGCAGGTAAGCATTCATCTGTTTTTAAGTAGCGCTGTTCATTTCTTTGCTAATACTAAGAGGTAGACAAGGCTGGGGAGGTTGTTTTGAAGTCAAATTTTCAGACAGAAAGAGGCAGGCTTTCAGTGATGTCCCTTCCTATCACCCTATCTCAAGAAGAGTGAATGGGGTGGCAGAGAGAAGGTAGGGTGATGGGGGCACTATTACAGCAAGCCTGCCTCTTCCTGTCTGAAAATGTAACTTTAGCCAAAAGTTGAGTTGGAATGAAAATGTAATGAGGTGGCAGCTGCCTATCTATTTACATGCAATCTGCTTATCTGCGCTGAATGTCTGCATCCTCAGGTGCTTCTTTGCTCTACAAAGTGCTATGATAACAGCTAGTGGCATAACTACAAACCATGCCCCCCCCCCCCATCAAAACTTGGTGCGGCCCTCCAATGTTCACACCCTTTCCTGCCCTTGGAGACCCTCGCAGCCTGGGGGCCTCTTTTACAAGGGGCATAAAACAAGTGTGGCCATCATAATCTTCACACCCATAACATACTGTAAGTGTAGCCACAAAAACACCTGATCTGAAGTATGGTCCCCTTTATCAGAAGGAGCAAAACAGTAAGGACCCCCTTACAGCTCTGCCCCCCCCCCCCCCCAGTAGTTAGGACCCCCTTATAGCACTGCCCCCCCCCCCTCCTGCGGTTGCAGGAGCTGCTCCCCTGCAGTTACTCCCCTAATAACAGAACAACCTCTCGCAGACCTCAGGTGATCTTTGCCTGAGCTGACTCTGAAACCATAACTGGCCTGTAGGCCCTCATAACAACTGTGCAAAAAATTTGGCCCATACCTGTCAAGCAGAGCCGGGACAAGGTCCTCCAGCACCCAAGGCTGAGACACCAAAGTGCGCCCCTCCATCCCTCCCACCCCAGCTGTCACACACTGATTGCTATTAGACTAAGAGGTGCCACAGGGCCCACAACCTCCCCAACACCTTAATATCTAGTTATCTGGCTTGCAGTCACTGCCATGTATCCCCTTTTATTATTTCTTTCTGCTTCAAACACAATTAGGAATGACAGCTGAATGAATTCTGTGCCCCCTCCTACACTGCGCCCTGAGGCTGAAGCCTCTCCAGCCTATGCCTCGGCCCGGCCCTGCTGCCCAGTAGAGAAAAATCATATGTTCGATTTTTCTACCCAGTTGCTCATTTTTTTCCAGCAAGAACTGAGCTCTCAACTGTCTCTTTCAAAAGTAAAGGAGGTGATAAAATAGAGGTTACTATGGCAACCTCTGCATCTTTTGTGCCATCATTAATGTGTCGAAGCAGACCTATAAATGCTTCTTTTAGATGACTGGACCTTCTTAAAACAGAAGATATTTGCTTAGGAGCAGTTGCACAGTACTCTGGGCAGACTTGAAATAAGTGCCTCTACATTAAGAGAACACAACCTTATTTGCTAAATGGTTCTACAAGTACTTTTACTTTTTTTCTCCTTGTTTTTTACTGGAGCTTATTGTTACTAGCTAATCACGCGTCCTACTCTAATGCTTCATACACACTTGAGATAAAAGTCTTTGGAAAATGTAAGATCACAGACCAATTTTACCCCCTTCCATGTAGTATGAGAGCCATACTCTACACAGTCTATTCTATGGAGCTGCAATCCCCATCAGATAAAATCTTTGCAAGATGCTGCACACAAAGATGCCCGTACACATGCAACAGATCAGTATCTGCAAAAGATCTGTTCCTGCAAAAAATCCATTCCTGCAAAATGCATTCATAGTCTATGAGATCTGCAGATCCTCATAGACACCTGGTTTAACAGACTTCATCTGCATACAGGGCCGGGACAAGGTAAAACACCAACAGAGGCTGAGCTGCCCAAATGCGCCCCCCCACCCTCCCCCCATGTGTGCCCCCTAATGTAACAATAAATTATGCACAAAAAACAGTATTTTTCCACACACACAAAAAAAAACGGATTGCCCATCAGCGAGCTCTGCATTACGGCTGAGTAGTGCAGGGGACGGGGGATGCTAAAGGGGAAGATGATGCTGTGACTCATATGTCACAACACAACAAATAAAAAAATTAAATTTATTTAAAACGAGGTCAGGGGTACAAATAATGAGTTGAAATTACATGTGGCTTCTAGCAGCCCGCCTGTGCCCACGACACATCACTACAAGTCCCTCTGGCCAGCAGCAGTGTCCACAACAAAGCTGGCCGGTTGCCACCAGTCGGTGGCTACTGCGCATGTACAACTGCAAGCCGTGTGCACTCTGTGCAATTTTCATGTACCGCAGATGCACAGAACGCTCCAGACCCACGGGCGCACGATGAGGAGGCATGTGGCCGGCCAGCTTAGCAGAGATCACCGCTGCTGGCCAGAGGGACATGGAATGGCATCGTGGGCACAGCATTGGAGGACTCCGGGGGGCAGAAAGAAGCCCCAGGTAAGTTAAGTTTAAAAAAAGTTTTTTTAATCAAACTTTACATTTATTTAAAATTAAAGGCAGGCAGCATAATAATCTGCCACATGTGTTTATAGGTGCAGAATGAATGATATACTATATCCACAAACAGTCATTCTGCACCTATAAACACACACATGTGACAGACACTATGCTGCTTGCCTGCCATAACCATCCAACTAGGCAGTCACTGACACTGTCAATAATCATTCAGGAAGGATCAACTACTCACTGTCTGTATGCGTGTCACACTGTCACTACTAGAATGGCTGCGGGTGCTAGCCCAGCTAGTCCAGTCCCGAGTCTCGACTAATACGCAGCCAGCCCAGCCAGAAGGCGACTGCGAGGGATGTTATGAGAAGAAAGGGGCGGGCTTACAACAGACACCAGCTACAGCCAACCAGCTACAGTATTGAGAAGGGGCAGGCGCTACTCGCACGAGAGCCAACAGGAAGCATCAGCCACAGTACGTGAGCTGCACGCTTACAATCAGGGTCGGACTGGTACACTGGGGGCCCACCAGAGAAATGTAAGCCTGGGGCCCATGCACCCTATGATTTGGTAAACATACAATACCCTAGTGGTCCCCATAACATAATTACATAGTGGAATAGTGATCTCCCCTATACAGTCCACTGTACTGTGAAGAGCTGCAGATGATGTCAATGCTCTATAAATACATAATAATAATAATAATAATATGGTAGGACATTCGACAATAACTATGGTAGGATTAGATTGGGAGCTCATCTGAGGACAGTCAGTGACATGACTATGTACTCTGTAATGTGCTGCAGTAGATGTCAGTGCTATATAAATACATATTAATAATATGGTAGGACATTAGACTATAACTATGGTAAGGATTAGATTGTGAGCTCATCTGAGGACAGTCACTGACATAAATATGTGCTCTGTAAAGTGCTGCAGAAGATGTTAAGTTCTGAAAAATATGATGTCACACAAAAACAGTGCAATATCAATAGGCTCTCTTCACTAAAGTGAAGCATACAGTACATGTGGATCAAACCAGCTCTGGCAATAAATCCCAGGTCTCACCAGCCTTCTCTTGTCTGCATACTCTGGCCCAGTTGTGATGCAGGCTCGCAGCTATCGGATTTTTACAGCTTTGCTATCTTTCCTCCATCTGCATTGTCTTCCTGCCATCACTTCTCGTATGGTAATTACATTCTTTTCCCAGCTTTCACTGTATACATTCTCTGTCCTTCTCTCCATCTGTCCTCAGGTCTGTAACTGAAAGCTGTCCTTTCTGTAATGACGCCATACACTTTTTCCTCCTCCACTAGCGTTTCTTATCTTTTCATCCTCTGCACTTTCAGAGACATTCCCCTCCGTGTTTTCTGGCAGTTATTTCCCTAAGGCCCCGTTCACACTTGCGGTTTTGCAAAAACCGCACCGGATGTCCGGACCGCACCGGAGCCGGATCGGACCTGAACCGTACGGTTCCTGTCCGGATCCGGTCCGGATCCGGTCCGGTTGCATACGGTTTCCGTGCGGTATGAACACGGTTCCGGTCCGGATCCGGATTCTTAAAGAGATAACAACCTGTATAAATACCTGGGGTTCTGGGAGGTCAGCAGAAGCTCTGGGGTCATTGTTGGAGACAGCTGGACGTGTGGAGACCATCCTTGGATACAGAGACAGCAGTTGGGACCATGGATCCAGTCATTTTTTACGCTTATTACCTGGGAATTCTCTCCTTCCTGTTGTTTACCTACTACTATGTGGGGAGAAGGCGTGCTCCTCGCAGGAGATGGTGGGTGCACCCTCTACTAGCCAGGAGGCAGAGGAAGGGAGAGTTCCAGGCCCTCTACCGGGACCTCAGACGACACCCACAGAAGTTCTACAGCTACACTCGGATGTCTATTCCCCTGTAAGTATATAGGCCTAAATACACCAACCCCCACCATTCCTAAACACCCCACCCTCACCCCCACAACACCTCATCCCTGTATACCTAGCTAAACACACCACCCTGACCCCCACACCCCTGTATACCTAGCTATACAGTACACCCCCACCCTCCACAACACTCCCAAACCTCTGTAAACACACCTCCCCCATCCTCCACCCAACACCTTGTCCCACAACATACTTTACAGCTTCTTCCTTTCCATCTTCCATCAGATGGTGAAGGATGACCTTAGGAAGAAGGATACCACGTTCAGGAGAGCAGTCACACCACAAGAACAACTACTCATCACACTGAGGTATGTAAAAACAAATTTTTTTATTGCAAAAACAACCACTTTCCAACATGGAAACATTCTTCCAACATGGAAGACAAAAAAATAACATATCTATGGTATAGCCCGGTCAGTTTTAAGGAACACCAACCACCAACTTTGTGCTGGAAGAGTTGTAGGGCATAGCTGCCCAAGTGTCTTTCGGGGACACCAGGCCCTAATAAATTGAAGTGCTTCAAAAACCTAACCACTGGCACAGGACCCTCTGAGCCATGGATGAAGGACACAGGTCAGTGAAAAGGCTAGGCCTCTCACCGACCAGTGTAGGTGTCCTTCATCCATGGTTTCAAGGGTCTTGTGCAATTGGTTAGGAACAAGAAAAAAGTGAGGAGCAAGAGGAACCGATGGCAGAGGTGCATGACTACAGGTGCAGTGCAACAGGCACAAGGTTGTGACCCAGGTAGTGTCTTTCGGGGACACCAGGCCCTAAAATTGAAGTGCTTCAAAAACCTAACCACTGGCACATGATCCTCTGAGCCATGGATGAAGGACACAGGTCAGTGAAAAGGCTAGGCCTCTCACCGACCAGTCAAGGTGTCCTTCATCCATGGTTCAAAGGGTCTTGTGCAAGTGGTTAGGAACAAGAACAAAGTGAGGAGCAAGAGGAACCGATGGCAGAGGTGCATGACTACAGGTGCAGTGCAACAGGCACAAGGTTGTGACCCAGGTAGTGTCTTTCGGGGACACCAGGCCCTAAAATTGAAGTGCTTTAAAAACCTAACCACTGGCACATGACCCTCTGAGCCATGGATGAAGGACACAGGTCAGTGAAAAGGCTAGGCCTCTCACCGACCAGTGTAGGTGTCCTTCATCCATGGTTTCAAGGGTCTTGTGCAAGTGGTTAGGAACAAGAAAAAAGTGAGGAGCAAGAGGAACCGATGGCAGAGGTGCATGACTACAGGTGCAGTGCAACAGGCACAAGGTTGTGACCAAGGTAGTGTCTTTCGGGGACACCAGGCCCTAAAATTGAAGTGCTTCAAAAACCTAACCACTGGCACATGACCCTCTGAGCCATGGATGAAGGACACAGGTCAGTGAAAAGGCTAGGCCTCTCACCGACCAGTCAAGGTGTCCTTCATCCATGGCTCCAAGGGTCTTGTGCAAGTGGTTAGGAACAAGAACAAAGTGAGGAGCAAGAGGAACCGATGGCAGAGGAGCAGGACTACAGGTGCAGTGCAACAGGCACAAGGTTGTGACCCAGGTAGTGTCTTTCGGGGACACCAGGCCCTAAAATTGAAGTGCTTTAAAAACCTAACCACTGGCACAGGACCCTCTGAGCCATGGATGAAGGACACAGGTCAGTGAAAAGGCTAGGCCTCTCACCGACCAGTCAAGGTGTCCTTCATCCATGGTTCAAAGGGTCTTGTGCAAGTGGTTAGGAACAAGAACAAAGTGAGAAGCAAGAGGAACCGATGGCAGAGGAGCAGGACTACAGGTGCAGTGCAACAGGCACAAGGTTGTGACCCAGGTAGTGTCTTTCGGGGACACCAGGCCCTAAATTATTAGTGCTTCTAAAACCTAACCACTGGCACAGGACCCTCTGAGCCATGGATGAAGGACACAGGTCAGTGAAAAGGCTAGGCCTCTCACCGACCAGTGAAGGTGTCCTTCACCCATGGCTCCAAGGGTCTTGTGCAAGTGATTAGGATCAACAAAGTAAGGAACAAGAGGAATCAAAGGCACAGGAGCAGGACTACAGGTGCAGTGCAACAGGCACAAGGTTGTGACCCAGGTAGTGTCTTTCGGGACACCAGGCCCTAAATTATTAGTGCTTCTAAAACCTAACCACTGGCACAGGACCCTCTGAGCCATGGATGAAGGACACAGGTCAGTGAAAAGGCTAGGCCTCTCACCGACCAGTGAAGGTGTCCTTCACCCATGGCTCCAAGGGTCTTGTGCAAGTGATTAGGAACAACAAAGTAAGGAACAAGAGGAATCAAAGGCACAGGTGCAGGACTACAGGTGCAGTGCAACAGGCACAAGGTTGTGACCCAGGTAGTGTCTTTCGGGGACACCAGGCCCTAAATTATTAGTGCTTCTAAAACCTAACCACTGGCACAGGACCCTCTGAGCCATGGATGAAGGACACAGGTCAGTGAAAAGGCTAGGCCTCTCACCGACCAGTGAAGGTGTCCTTCACCCATGGCTCCAAGGGTCTTGTGCAAGTGATTAGGATCAACAAAGTAAGGAACAAGAGGAATCAAAGGCACAGGTGCAGGACTACAGGTGCAGTGCAACAGGCACAAGGTTGTGACCCAGGTAGTGTCTTTCGGGGACACCAGGCCCTAAAGTTCAAGTCCAGCAAAACCAAAAGTTAAAAAGCCCTGTGATGGTATCCTTCCTCCGAGGATCGGAGGTATTCAGAGGAGCATGTCCAGGAACAATTTGACTTTTTTTTTCAAATTGTATCGGCACCACTACTCGAAAAGGTGGGAGTTGCTGCCTGGAAATCTGGACTCTCTTGGGTGCTGGTCGTGGATGAGCTGGACCCTGACAGCGGTGGCCCATATTGACTGCCTCTGTAGCCGGTGTACATCTGTGATGATTGCCAGGTGGGCACCGCTGTTGGTTGTGGGGGTCTAAAAATTGGTGGTTGCAATAATGGCGTGTCCATGTGCTGTTTAATCACCTCCAGCAAATTGGAATGGCACGCCATCAGGTTTTGGGAAGGCACCTTTTCCAGATATGGTATTAGAGACATCACAGTGTGAAAACACGGGTGTGCCTGCAATTTCAGTAGTTCCTTGCTTTGTTGATGCATTTGCTGCATCATGTTCTGCAGCTGGCCCACCGACTGATGATGCTGCGCACGCAGTTGGTCGATTTCTCCTCTGTGCATCTCATGCATCATTTTAAGCTCGTCCCTGTAGTGCCCATGTACAGCGTCGAGCTCACATTGCAGTGAAGTGATGTGGGACTTGTACTGCTCCATGATATGGCCCCTGTCCTCATCTTGCAACTGCCGGGTTATGAGAGTTTGGTGGCTCTGAAGAATCCCGAGAAGTCCGGAGACAGCCCCGGACATCTCGGACTCTGTCTCTCTCCTTGTTGGGGGGAGGGTACCTCGACGCCTCACTGGTGTGGTGGTCCTCACTGGTGGTGTGGCAGCATCTTCCCGTCCTCTGGCCTGTGTCGGGGTTGCCCTGCGCGCTGGTTGTGCTGCAGTCTCTCGGTGCTCCTCACTTTGTTCTTGTTCCCCTGGAGCTTCCATAGCGGTCGATTGTGGAGGTTCAGCTTCTTCCACACTCGGTCCTGCAACCTCAACATCCAAGCTCTCTTCTGCCAAGTCATCATCAAAGGAGAGAGTTGGGATTAAGGACTCCCTCCTCCTACTCCTCTCCTCGGGGCAATAGGTTACATCGGCGACGTCATCATCCACCAAGCTCTCCTCACTGCTGAACCGTGCCTCCTGGGTCGGTTCCTCTTGCTCCAAATTGTCTTCAGTCCTGTAGATAAAAACAATATTTATTGGTGTGCCAAACAGCATGTGGCGTCAATTCACAGAGCTAGCAAACACTAGCAATCACTTTATCAACCGTTTCTACCCAACATTTGATAAAGCTTGTGAGAAAAGTTCGCTAGCCATGGGAATTGAGGCCATAGCAATACATGGCCGAAGTCATGGTAAATGAGCTCTCAGTTCCTGCCCACAGTAGTGGTACTTACAGTCTAGGTTCCAGGCTTGCATTGATGAAAGACAATTGCTTGGCTAATTGGTAGTCTTTTTGTCGCCTTCCCCCGCCACTGCCACTTCGTTCGGCAAGTTTTTTCTTCCGTAGCCATTTCACGTATGCATCCCGTATATTGCGCCACCTTGTCTTGAACCTTTCTCCTGTAACGACATGAAAAATTGATTTCGATTATTTCTCTTGTAGGTACATCGCAACTGGACAAACATATACATCGCTACATGTCACATTTCGTATTGGGAAGAGCACGGTGGCAGGCATCGTCGTGAGGACTTCGAGGATCCTTTGGACGCGACTGAGGGCCAGATACATGCCTGTGCCGGACACCACGAAATGGGAGGAGATCGCCCAGGGCTTCTGGACCGAGTGCAAGTTTCCTAATTGTGTTGGCGCACTGGATGGGAAACACATCCGGATTCAGAAACCCGTGGGGAGTGGCAGCCATTATTTCAACTATAAAAAATACTTCAGCATTGTTCTAATGGCAGTGGCAGATGCGGACTACAAGTTTGTGTACGTGGATGTGGGGTCGTACGGTAGTTCCAATGACTCTGGAATTTTCCAGCGTACGACCCTTTGCCGGCTGATGGAGGAAGGCAGACTGCGTCTCCCCCGTGACAGACCCTGGCCTGGGACAAGGGCACCGGCCTACCCCTATGTGTTTGTGGGGGACGAGGCCTTCGCCCTGTCCGACCATGTAATGCGTCCGTACCCAGACAGGGGACTTGATGCCAGCCAGCTACACTTCAATGCTCGGTTGAGCCGTGCAAGGAGAATGGTGGAGTGCACATTTGGGATCCTGGTGTCAAAGTGGAGGGTGTTCCACACGCCCATGCTGCTGAAACCGGGCAACGCAGTTGTCGTGGTGAAGGCAGCATGCATCCTCCACAACTTTGTGCGGCAGGAGGAAAGAGAGACTCCGGAACCCCCGAATGTGCTTCCACTAATGCCCCTGCGGAGGTATGCAACCAGGCCAAGGGTAGTGTCACTGCGAAACAGGGACCAACTGAGACTTTATTTTACCACACCACCAGGACGAGGGTGAATGTTTGGTTTTTAATATGTTTTGTTGAAATGTGTTTATTTTGGAGTTTCAAGTTTTTGAGTGATTTTAAATGTATTAATTTTTTACAATAAATTGATGTATAATAATTGGTCATTGTGTATGTTTTATGTGCACAGGTGGGGTACATCGCAGGTGGGTGGGATACATCACAGGTGGGTGGGATACATCACAGGTGGGGTACAGGTGGGTGGGATACATCACAGGTGGGGTACTGGTGGGTGGGATACATCACAGGTGGGATACATCACAGGTGGGGTACAGGTGGGTGGGATACATCACAGGTGGGGTACAGGTGGGTGGGATACATCACAGGTGGGTGGGATACAGCACAGGTGGGGTACATCACAGGTGGGGTACAGGTGGGTGGGATACATCACAGGTGGGATACATCACAGGTGGGGTAGAGGTGGGTGGGATACATCACAGGTGGGGTACAGGTGGGTGGGATACATCACAGGTGGGGTACAGGTGGGTGGGATACATCACAGGTGGGGTACAGGTGGGTGGGATACATCACAGGTGGGTGGGATACAGCACAGGTGGGGTACAGGTGGGTGGGATACATCACAGGTGGGATACATCACAGGTGGGGTAGAGGTGGGTGGGATACATCACAGGTGGGGTACAGGTGGGTGGGATACATCACAGGTGGGGTACAGGTGGGTGGGATACATCACAGGTGGGGTACAGGTGGGTGGGATACATCACAGGTGGGGTACAGGTGGGTGGGATACATCACAGGTGGGATACATCACAGGTGGGGTACAGGTGGGTGGGATACATCACAGGTGGGGTACTGGTGGGTGGGATACATCACAGGTGGGATACATCACAGGTGGGGTACAGGTGGGTGGGATACATCACAGGTGGGGTACAGGTGGGTGGGATACATCACAGGTGGGGTACAGGTGGGTGGGATACATCACAGGTGGGTGGGATACAGCACAGGTGGGGTACATCACAGGTGGGGTACAGGTGGGTGGGATACATCACAGGTGGGGTACAGGTGGGTGGGGAACAGGTGGGTGGGCCACGGGTGGGTGGGCAACACGTGGGTGACACAAATCCATAGCAAAAGTGGAATACATCACAAGCTTAAACCACAAGCCCCCCCAAAAAACTTCTAGTCAACATACCCTCTGTGCCTTGCTGTCTCTTGCTCAAGTGCTCAAAGTCCTCCACATACAGCTTGGCAATTTTTTTCCACAGGCCTCTGCATTTTTTGATGTTGCTGTGGTCCGCATCCCCCTTGTCCCACAGGGCTGGTACCTGCTGCACCTGTAGGATGAGGTCTTCTGATGTGTAGGGCCTCACCCCCTCGCTATCAGACAGATCCTGCTCCATATTGCTGCCAAAGAGCTCCAGCATGAAGTCACTGCTGCTCCACTCTGTGAACGCTGGTGCCATGTGGTCCCCATCCAAAATGGCCACCATACCATAGAGTCAGCATAGGAAGTGTGGTACAACATCCGGTTTTTATAGCCAGTGTGTTGTGCGCTCTCCGGTTCTCATTGGTTTCCATTGGCCGGATGCAACATTCCGGCTCCGGTCCGGATACGTCAGCCGGACCAGCCGGACCAAAAAATAGCGCATGTTGGAACGGACGCCGGAGTCCGGATCCGGTCCGGCTCCGGTCCGGACGAAACGGACGCATGTGAACGGTCGCATAGACTTTCATTGCTATGCCGTGCGTCCGTTTCGTCCGGTCCGCATGCGGTCCGGCTCCGGCACGGCTCCGGCACGGCGATTCCGGATAGCAGCCGCTAATGTGAACCGGGCCTAAGGAGCTGCTCTTTTCAGCCCCACGCCCTGCATCTCCTTTGAGCCAGCTCTCCTCTCCAGCTTCTCAATTGAAAATTCGCGCTGCTCTAAGCACTGCAGCTGAGAGCCACGTGGTCTGTGAAGTGTGCCTGCCAGTCAGGTGACCCTTCACATGCTGTTTTCCCGAACTCTGCTGGTGGCCCTGCTCACATTCCCCGTGCCTGCTGCCAGCAACATTTGTCATGCTGGAACTGCTGGTCGGGGAGAAACTCTCCTCACTCAGCAATGTGTGCAGTGCATTGTGCAGGACTACACGGCTGTGGCACGATCCTGGTGCCTGTGTGTGCACAGGGGTATGTAACATGCACGGCGGCAGATGGAGAGAGCGGGGGGCGGAGCCGGACCGGCATTGTGGACACCATGGCAAATCAATTAGCGGGCGCTGGGAAAGACACACAGTCACAGCTAATGAAAAATCTGATCCTGCAAGACAAAGACAAATAACATTTATATTGCGCTTTTCTCCTTGCGGACTCAAAGCGCCAGAGCAGAGCAGCAGCCACTAGGGCGCGCTCTATTGGCAGTAGCAGTGTAAGGGAGACTTGCCGAAGGTCTCCTACTGAATTAGTGCTGGCTTACTGAACAGGCAGAGCCGAGATTCGAACCCTGGTCGCCTGTGTCAGAGGCAGAACCCTTAACCATTACACCATCAGCCAACTGCTAGGCTGCGCCCATTAGTGAGCTCACTGAGCTCCGCCCCGAGGCTGTAGCCTTGTGAGCCTATGTGTCGGCCCGGCCCTGTCTGCATATCTGGCAATCATCTGCAGATCTGAAAATCCATCCTGGTGGATCTGATCTGCAGATGATCTGCAGTTGATTGTCTGTTAAACCAGGTGTGTATGAGGATCTGCAGATATCATAGACTATGATAGATTTTTGCAGGAACAGATCTTTTGCAGATAATGATCTTTTGAGTGTGTACAGCATCTTTGTGTGCAGCATCTTGCAAAGATTTTTATCTGATGGGGAGTTCAGCTCCATAGAATAGACTGTGTAGAGTATGGCTCTCATACTACATGGAAGGGGGTAAAATTGGTCTGTGATCTTGCATTTTCCAAAGACTTTTATCTCTAGTGTGTATGAAGCATTAGTCTGCACTTGCAGGCTTCACTGGCACATGGAGGAGAGAGAGCAACATGGGTGGTTCTGCGTTGTGGGTGGGGGTTTTTTGGTTATTTTTTTGTTATTGTTGATTTTTTTAGGAGGGGGCTACATGGGGGCAAGGAGCTTTTTTGATGTTCCATGATCTCAAAGGCCAATTTTGTGGTGGTTTCACCAGATATATTCTACAATTTTAGTATCTGAATATGTGTTTTCTTGCCTTCTTTATTATGTCTATGCGACAGTAGCTCCAGTTGTGTAAAATAAACAGCAAAGTCTCCGTTATCCGAACTCAGGCTAACGGAAGTCTCAACTAGCCGGTATGTGCCTGATGGATAACGGGGACTGTTTTGAAAGGGGCTTTGGAGCCATTAAAATACTTACCGAGCCCCCAGAGATGTCTTGTAGTGTCCCTGTGATGGATATAACTTCTTAGGCTACACAAAGGACAGGCAGACTAGTCTGTGCTACACTGAACGCTGCTCAGGAACCAACAAGCACACAACCTTTTATTTTATCACCATGACACAGCAAGAACAGGAACACACATAAAAGTAACACTGCCATCTAGTGGCCATGCAGTACACTAGTTAGTCCGCAATCGCGCGAATCGCGGCACTTTGCGCGCGCAAAAGTCAGCGAACGGCACTTCACGTGCTAACTGTTTAGCACAGCCGTGCTAAACAGTTTGCACGGCTTTGTGAATCAAGCCCAAGGTATATTCAGGTTAGAGTGAGTATGTGAGGTATCCCACAATGCATCACTGCTGAATATCCCTTGTTGTCCCTGAAAGCTAAACACACCTCCAGAAGCACTGGAATGCAATGATGTGTCAGCTTGTTAATTGTACAGAGCCATACTAATCCAACATGCATACAGACTAATGCTACGTACACACATGCGACAACGATCGTTCGTGAAGAACGACGAACGAACTTTAAATTGATGAAAGAACGACCTAAGTAAAGGTAGTTTTAAAATGTGTGTAACGATCTGATCGTTAGAACGATTGTTACATCACAGAAAGCAACTATTGCGCCTGCGCATAAAAATGAGAAGTTCCATGGAGAAATAGTGAAATGCGCATGTCAAGCCTAGTACGAACGATCGTTTCCAACGATGTACTACTTTTGCAAACGATCGTCGTTGGTTAAAATCCGCCGAGACAGAACTTTCTTTTGTAGCGATTTGGCTCGTTCGTCGTTTGCCTTAATAGTCGGTAGTTCGTTTTTTGTAACGATCGTCGTTGGTAAAGATCGGGGAACGATCGTTACAAACGACTATAGTCGCATGTGTGTACGCACCTCAACAGGAAAAGGAAGGGTCCGCACTTGTCTTGTAGATCCACTCCTTTATTATAGACATTTCCAAATAACAGACATCAGACATCACGCAGCTGACATGTTTCAGACTGCCAGTCCTTAATTATAGCTATGAAGGACTGACAGTCTGAAACATGTCAGCTGCGTGTTGTCTGATGTCTGTTATTTGGAAATGTCTTTAATAAAGGAGTGAATCTACAAGATAAGTGCAGACTCTTCCTTTTCCTGTTATGATGTTTTGGTGGAACTAACCAGGTCGAGCACTATCGTGGATTATTGTGGGGTGCAGCGGTGTTCACCTTTTCTTGGACATGCATACAGACTGTTTCAGACTGGATGACCCTCATCAGTGCATGGCAAGGGAAAAATTCTGTTTTACATAACATTTTCAGTAAGACTCTGTTCACATCTAAAATCAAAATCGCAAAAGCAAGCGTTTTGCGATTTTGTGCACAATTTTTGTTTATTCACTCCCTGACGCAAGTCAGGAAGGGGAACTCTTTGCCCCGCAAATGTATTTATTCATTAAAGCGCAAACGCAATCGCAGCATAAAGCAAATTTGTAAGCTCTTCCTATACCTTTCATTAGAGCAAAATCACCTCCAAAATGGTACAGGCACCACTTTGTGAAGCGCAAAGTGGACGAAATGCGCTTATATGAACCTACTCATAGAGAATCATTGCACAAGCGTTTTGTGGGCGATTTTGAAAATCTCTTGCACTTCAAAAAAGGCTAAAAACGCCCCTAGTGTGAACAAGCCCTAAGAGGGCTTTTTGGGCCTTTTTAGCACCTTACATACTCCTAGGAATTCCATTTCACCATGAGCCTGCTGGGGAATCTGTATGATTCGACAGTTAAACTTTAGACATCTAGATGCAGAAACAAGCAAGCAAATGAAGTCAAATAAAGTCAAATATGTTTTTATTCTAATAAATGATGCTTTTTAAAAATGTCTCTGCTGTGAAAGACCAGAATGACCTTATATTGTCTTTTTAAAGGGACCTGAGCGCTGGTATTATAAAATGTGTAAAACAAATCTCCAACTAAGGCAGTGTAATGATCCGCTCAGCTGGCTGCACAGGCAGCCAGCTGTTTCACCATTCCTTATGTCTGAGAGATGCAGGTCTCTGGAAAAGAGACCTGGCTTCATCTTGCAACTGTCAGAGTTGCTTTGCTGAGAGATTTGCATACATGCAAATTGCTCAGCTGTCTCGTTTGAGGGCTGGCAGTATAAAAGCCTGCTGCTGACCAGAAGGCTTGGCTGGTCAAAACGGTTTGTAAACACACTCCTGGAGTGTCAGCCTTCTCTGTTGGATTGTTAGCTAACTTAGAGAGTAATTCTGGGGCTGTATTAGACACCCCTCTAGTTCAGTCAGGTTGTATATTTGTATTGCCTGTTCTGTCTGTCTGTTGGGTGCTAACCAGAGCAGTGGTTGCTACTGGTAGCTCCTTCTGTTTCTATACTTGGATCACACTCGCTCTACTTGGATCGCACTTGCTCTGGCGGAAAGAGCAGTGGATCCTGCTAGCTCTGTTGCTTTACTTGGATCGCACTTGCTCTGGCAGGAAGAGCAGTGGATCCTGCTAGCTCTGTTGCTTTACTTGGATCGCACTTGCTCTGGCGGAAAGAGCAGTGGATCCTGCTGGCTCTGTTGCTTTACTTGGATCACACTCGCTATGGCGGAAAGAGCAGTGGATCCTGCTAACTCTGTTTCCCTACTTAGATCGCACTCGCTCTGGCGGAAGAGCGGTGGATCGTATCCCTCACTTATTCCTGTTTTCGTTTATCTGTCTTGTCTGATACGAACGCTTGCTGGAGGCTCGGTGAGGTAACCGTTAAGCAAGTGCTCGCGTCCTCTGTTTCATGTTTGTCTGTCGGTGGTCAGTTAGGCGTGCTTGTCTCTGTTGTGCTTAACATGCGGAGATCGCACTGTAAACGCGTTCGCTGTTGCGAATGAGTGAGGTGTTCGCGTTTATTTAGCGTTTCTTATTTTCCTTATCTTCTCATTATTATTTATTATTTATTTATTTGTTGTATTTATAAAGCGCCAACATATTACGCAGCGCTGGACATTAATTTAGGTTACAGACAATATTTAGGGGTGACAAACAGCAATATGACAATACAGGAATACAAGAAAACCAGATCACACAGCACAGTATGAGTACAAGGTAATGCTTAGTCAGTCACTGGATGGGAGCATGGAGTTAGGCAAGTTAGGTTCACTCAAATGCATAGCATGGGTGCACAGTAATAGAGGTGCATGATCAGGTAGGACACAAAAGGAGTGAGGACCCTGCCCAAAGGCTTACAATCTAGAGGGAGAGGTAGGGACACGAGAGGTAGGGGACCAGAGTTCGGCTGGGTTTAGAGCAATTGTGAGGGGTGGTAGGCAAGAGTGAAAAGGTGAGTTTTGAGGGCCTTCTTGAAGGTGTTGAAGGAGGGGGCTGCCCTAATGGGTGGAGGTAGGGAGTTCCATAGTGTCGGAGCGGCTCTTGAGAAGTCTTGGAGGCGTGCATGGGACTGGGTGATGCGGGGGACGGTCAGGCGAAGTTCATTGGAGGAGCGGAGTGAGCGGCTTGGTGTGTATCTCTGAGTAAGATCAGAAATGTAGGTTGGACAGGTTTTGTGGATGGATTTGTAGGTCAGACACAATATCTTGAATCTGATTCTGGACTGGATAGGAAGCCAGTGGAGGGATTCACGGAGGGGAGTCGCCCTGGTGGAGCGATGTGAGGAGTGGATAATTCTGGCAGCCGCATTCATGATGGACTGCAGTGGGGCTATTCGGGTCTTAGGGAGTCCAGACAGAAGGGCATTGCAGTAGTCGAGGCGGGAAATTATGAGGGCATGGATGAGGAGTTTGGTGGTGGCAGGGGTCAGGAAAGGGCGAATCTTACAGATGTTACGAAGGTGGAAGTTGCAGGACTTTGTGAGGTTTTGGATGTGGGGAGTGAAGGAGAGTGCGGAGTCCAGGGTGACACCCAGACAGCGGGCTTGAGAGGTAGGGTGAATAGTAGTGTGGTTAACAGTGACCTGCACATCTGGGAGGTCCAGGGATGACCGGGGTGGGAAGATCATAAATTCCGTTTTGTCTAGATTTAGTTTTAGGAACCTAGCGGACATCCAGGAGGAGATGGCAGATAGGCAGGAGGAGACCTTGTCCATGGTAGTGGTGGATATGTCAGGGGTGTGGAGATAGATTTGGGTGTCATCTGCATACAGATGATAGTTAAAACCCATGGAGGAGATAACCTTGCCAATGGAGGATGTGTATAGGGAGAACAGTAGGGGGCCAAGGACCGAGCCTTGGGGGACTCCCACTGAGAGGTGGTTGGGGGTGGACGAGGACTCATTGAAGGAGGTCGTGAAGGAGCGGTTGGAGAGGTAGGATGAAAGCCAGGTCAGGGCGAGATCGTGAATGCCCATGGATTGGAGGGACTGGAGGGACTGTATGATTTGCTGTGCCTTTGCTACTCTCATGCCCTGTCTTGCTTTATCCTTGTCTCACCTCTGGCAATCGCCTCTCTCGCGATTGCGTTCCTACTTCGTATCTGCTGTTGTGTGTGCACCATCGCGGGTTGGTGACTAGATTCGTGCACACACATACATTCTGTCCCTGTGCTCATTCTCATTTGCAATCGCTTCCCTTGTGATTGCGTTCTCACTTGGTTTCCTCTGTTGTGTGTCCACCGTCGCAGGTTGGCGACTAGATTGGTGGACATACATACAATCCTCCTCTGTGCTTATTCAGTCTTGTGTCGCTGTTAGCAATCGCCATCCCTTGCGATTGCCTTCTCACCTGATTTTCATGATTGTGTATTCATCGTCGCTGGGTGGCGACTAGATTGGTGGACACACATACACTCTGTCGCTTTGCTCTCTCTCTTTAAGGGCTATCTTGCCCTGCGTTCTTCCCTTCGTACAATTCCTGTCTGGCGTCTGTGGCAGGGCAGAGGATCTGTTCCTCTGCACTCCACAGCTCCATCTGCCGACAGGAATCTCCCTCTACAGGTGCGTTGCACCTTTTGCTGGGTTCTCTCAAATTATACGCTTGTGGAGGATTTCCGCAGTGTCAGCACGCATCCTGTGCGCTGACCACGGAGAGAATTCCACAATCGTTACAGGCAGGTTGGTAAATAGTGTCGAGGTTGGATAAGCATTTCTTACCTCCGAGGGGCTGCTACCTAGTCCCCATCTGTATGCGCTGCTTCTCCCCCATCCAGACTTGCTGGTGCAGGTGGAAGCGCACATCCCCAGATGCTGCAATGAATGCTGGGAGATGCACTGTAGTCCTTTAAGAGCCTATCAAAGTTTTGCTGGGGGGCCCCAGGAATTGCAGCTAAAGCAGGAGACAGATATTAGCTTGGATCTCCACTGAGATCTAATAGTGAATAGGACACTGTGGCAAATGATCCATACCATGTAGATATTGATCATTTACCATTTCTGCTATATGTAGTCATTGTTTTAAGAAACAACTAGTAAACCTTTGAGATCAATTGAGGCAAAAGTTAGATATTCACCTTGGTAGTGGTAGGCTACTGGATGCTCCAGAGGCTTCTCACACCCTCCTGCAGACCACTGCTTCTCATGAGAATGTCAGGAACTTACCTCTTAGATCCCGCACCGGTGCAGGTCCATCCGGGACTCGACCGGGATCAGTGTCTGCCAGATCTCTCTCTTCTGGGTTCGCGTACAGCATCTCTGGTGTCCCTGTGGCCGGGGACACATGTGCTCGTCAAAGGGAAACACAGGAGCCGGTGCGCGCAGCCAGGTACCTGTTCTATGCACTTAGGAGAAGACACTAGCTGTTTGCTGCAGCCAATCAGGACTCAGCTGACCAGCACAATGGAGAAAGTTCTGGTTGGAGGCTGCAATCAATCAGCTCAGCTGATCAGCCAGCTGGAAGCCACACCTCTCGCCTAGCAGTACTTTAAGAGACTCAGAGATGAGTCTTCCTGCCTTTTTTTTTTTACTTACTGGGGCTTCCTCCAGCCCCGGGTAAGTAAAAAAGTATGTCTGTGTCCCTCGTCGTCCTCCTACGATGTCCGGTTCAGCTGCGGTGAGCCCCGGTAAATAGCTCAATGACGTCAATGGTGGACCTTCTGCACATGCTTGGACCTTCCGCGGAAGCGCAGAAGGCCCCGGCTGAGGTCACTCAGTCCGACTGAGCTGCGTACCGGGAGTTGATGGTGGCTGAACGGAGATCGCAGGAGGAAGGCGAGGGACACAGCCATGCTGTAACGATTGGTGTCAGCAACACAGAGTCTTTTCTGATCATTGGTGATCTGCAGTATCACCAATAATACAGATGCTATACATGATTATGTGGTGATCTGCAGAATCACCAATAATACTAGTATAGCTAAACACAGGACACCCAATGTGATATTGTGTTTGGTGCAACAGTAATCAGAGAAGTTATCTCCCGAGGAGCGGGAGATACAGACACTACTGCAGCCAAGGGTTCCCTGAAGAGCAGGGAATCAGACTACACTGCAACCAGTGGACACCTGAGGAGCAAGGAATCAGACTGTGCTGCAGCCAAGGATTCCCCGATGGACTGGGAATCAGACTGTACTGCAGCCAGTGGACTCCTAAGGGGTAGAGACCACTGAATGAGCTGCAAGATGGTCTTCTGAGGAGCAGGTGACCCTTGCAGCTAATGAACACCTGAAGAGCAAGTGTCACAGATAGTACAGTGAGGCTGATCACCCTAGGATTGGGTGACAGCCAGAAAGGTCAGACAAGCCAGGTCGGCAACACACGGACAGATAAAGTACAGAGACGGAAGGCTGATTCGGTATCTAGGTACAGGCAAGGTCGGCAACAGGTAATCAGATAGGCAAAGGTACCGAATCAGTAAGCAGGAGAGTGGTCAGGAAAGCCAGAGATCATTACAGGTAACAGTATATATAACAATCCTAATCTAGTTGTGAAGTCCTTGGTTTCAACACCTGGGAACTAGTCTAACACAAAAACAATAGCAATGTAGCAATCTCCTAGTCTTAGGTGTAAAGTCCTTGGTTTCAACACCTGGGAACTAGTCTACAGAATGGTAAGCAAGTCTTACAATACAATAATACTTTTAAGGCTATCAACGGAATCTGACTAAGTGTGAATTCCCAGCTCCGGCTGGTTCTAACACACTGTAAGATCTGAGTGGGGTCTGAGTGCTCACACGTAAGCATTCGCATTCATGAGGAGTGGACTCCGGACACTTCCTACCCGGCTTCTCAGGGTGTAAATCATGAAACTCTTTCTTTAATTCTTCAGCATGCATGCGACAATCCGGCACCCAAGTTCTCTCCTCCAGACCATACCCCTTCCAGTGGACCAGATACTGCACAGAATTTTGCACTAACCGAGAATCCAGAATTTTCTCGATCTCATACTCAGGTTGGTCGTCGACCATCACAGGGGGGGGGGGGGGGGGGGAAGAGGAATCCACGTGCACTGCAGGCTTCAACAGAGACACATGGAATGATCTCACACCTCTCATTCTGGCTGGGAGATCAATCGCATAAGTGACGTTATTAATCTTTCTGGATACTGGGTATGGCCCTACAAATCTGGGTCCCAGCTTAGGTGATGGTTGTTTTAAAGCTAAATGCCGAGTAGATACCCACACCATGTCCCCTGGAGAAAACGTCCACTCTACAGACCGCCTCTTATCTGCCTGTTTCTTCTGAGTCTGGAAGGCTTTCCCCAAATTCCTCTTAACCATTCCCCAAATCTCCCTCAATGCCCTCTGCCAATCCTCCAGGGCCGGAAATGGGGTAGATGCCACAGGTAACGGAGCAAACTTGGGAGATCTTCCCGAAACTACCTGAAATGGGGAAAATCCTGAAGAGGAACTCTTTAGATTGTTATGTGCAAATTCCGCGAATGGCAAAAACTTTACCCAATCGGACTGTGCATCTGCCACATAACATCTGAGAAACTGCTCAAGGGACTGGTTAACTCTCTTGGTCTGACCATTGGTCTGTGGGTGGTAGCCTGATGAAAATGAAAGGTCCATACCCAGCTGATGGCAAAAGGCTTTCCAAAATTTTGACACGAACTGGACTCCCCGATCTGACACCACATTCTCCGGAATGCCATGCAACCGGAAAACGTGCTGGATGAATAGATCAGCTAACTCCTGGGCCGAGGGGAGTCCTTTCAAAGGGACAAAATGAGCCATCTTACTGAACCTATCTACTACCACCCAAATGACCGTCTTGCCCTCAGACTTGGGGAGTTCTCCTACAAAGTCCATTGACAAATGAGTCCATGGTTCATTTGGCACTGGTAAGGGTTGTAGTGTACCCACTGGTGCCTGGTGAGAGGGCTTGCTTCTAGCACAAACTGAGCACTCTCTTACAAACTCCTTACAATCTGTTGCTAGCGTAGGCCACCAAGCGCATCTAGCCAGCAAATCCTGAGTTCTGGCAGCCCCAGGATGCCCCGCATTTTTATGGGAATGGAATAATTGTAAGAGTTGCAGGCGGAAAGGCAGTGGTACGAACATAACTCCCTCAGGCTTCCCCTCTGGAACATCCTGATGATAAGGGCCCAGAGTAGCTGTCCAGTCCTTCCAGGTCTCAGACAGTAGCTGCCAAGACTACTTTTTGAGGTAGGATGGTTTCAGGGGTTGAAGGTTGCACTGTCTCGGGCTCGAAACATCTAGATAGGGCGTCAGCTTTGACGTTCTTACTACCTGGTGTATACGCTATGACAAATCTGAATCTTGAAAAGAATAGGGACCAATGGGCCTGTCGAGGACTAAGTCTTTTGGCCCCTTCTATGTACTCCAAGTACTTATGATCCGTATAGACTGTGATAGTACACTCTGCCCCTTCTAGCCAATGTCGCCATTCTTCAAAGGCTAATTTAATGGCCAAAAGCTCTCGGTTGCCAATATCATAGTTCTTCTCTGCAGGAGAGAACCTACGGGAAAAGTAGGCACATGGATGAAGTTTGCCATGCAAACCAGAGCGTTGAGACAGTACAACCCCTACCCCAACCTCTGAGGCATCGACCTCTACTATAAAGGGGAAGGTGACATCCACATGTCTCAAAATGGGAGCAGAACAAAACAGTTTTTTCAGTGTAGAAAAAGCAGAATGTGCCTCTGCTGACCAGTGGTGTCAGCCCCTTTCTTGGTAAGACTGGTGAGGGGTGACACTACCGAGGAGTACCCCTTGATGAATCTCCTGTAGTGATTGGCAAAGCCCAAAAATCTTTGGAGTGCCTTTAAACCCACAGGTTGTGGCCACTCCAAAACAGCAGAGACTTTTTCTTGATCCATGGAGAGACCAGATGTAGAAATAATATAACCCAAAAAAGGAACAGACGTGACCTCGAAGAGGCACTTTTCTAACTTGGCATAGAGTGAGTTCTGTCTTAATTTCTTTAACACGAATTTGACATGTTTACGATGTTCCATCAGATTAGGAGAAAAAATCAGTATGTCGTCTAGATACACTAGCACGAATTTCCCCAGTACCTCCCTGAAAACCTCATTAATCAACTCCTGGAAGACGGCAGGGGAGTTACACAACCCGAAGGGCATAACCAGATATTCGTAGTGCCCGTCGGGCGTGTTGAATGCCGTCTTCCATTCGTCACCATCTTTAATCCGTACCAGGTTGTATGCACCTCGTAAATCCAATTTGGAAAAAATACTGGCATTGGTCACCTGAGCGAACAAATCGTCAATCAACGGCAAAGGGTAACGATTTTTCACTGTAATCTTATTTAAACCTCGGTAGTCAATGCAGGGTCGGAGGCCTCCATCATTTTTCTGTACGAAAAAGAATCCTGCCCCAGCTGGTGAGCGGGAAGGGCGGATGAAGCCTTTGGCCAAATTCTCTTTGATGAACTCCTGCATTGCCACTTTCTCAGGTCCTGACAGATTATAATGGTGACCCCTAGGAGGCATACAACCAGATCTCAAATCAATAGGACAATCAAAGCTACGGTGAGGTGGGAGTTTATCTGCGGATTTTATGACAGAACACATCAGCGAATTCCGCATACTGTTCTGGCACACCTTTAACCTGAATCTTTGTAGCACAAACGGTTACTTTCTCCAAACAATGATGATGACAATGGGCAGACCAGCTCTTTAGCTGACCTGAAGCCCAGTCAATCTGAGGGGAGTGAAGTTGTAACCAAGGCATACCTAGAATAATGGTGGAGGTTGCCATATGCAGAACAAGGAATTGTAAACTCTCTTTATGTAGCACCCCTACATTACACACCAACAAGGGGGTTTGAGAAAGAGGTTGTCTACTCTGCAAAGGAGAGTCATCAACTGCAGTGACCAGAATCTGTCGGTCTAACAGGAGTAAGGGTATTCTCAATCTTTTTACAAAATCATAATCTATGAAGTTGGCAGCAGAACCGGAGTCCACGAAGGCTTCTGTGGGAATAGTCTGACTTTCCCATGTAATGGAACAAGGGAGGAGCAAACGAGTATTGTTAAGAGGTAAAGATTGCTTGCCTAGGGTATTACCTCTGACTACACCTAGGCGGCAGCATTTTCCCGACTTCTTAGGACAATTCTGAACAACATGACCCTCCTCGGCACAGTATAGACAGAGTCATTCTGACTTTCTGCGATTCTTTTCCACTTGCATCAACCTAGAGTGTCTGATTTGCATCAGCTCGTCTGGAGGTGACGAGGGTGGAGAGGAGGCGTAGGAGACAGATCTTATCATCGGCTCGTCTGGAGGTGACGAGGGTGGAAAGGAGGCGTAGGAGACAGATCTTATAGCATTCCTATCACGAGTCTTTTTCTGGTAGCGCAGGCGGCGATCTACCCGCACGGCTAGAGATGAGCGTAATGGCGTAATTACGATTTCGCAAAATTTCGCGTAATTAGTGTAATTACGTTTATGGCCGTAAGTACATAATCGTAATGAAGAAGGATTTCGCGAAATTTCGCTTAAGCGTAATTTTCGCGTAATTTTCGCATTGCAACTGGTATTACGAAATTAATGCGTATGGCCATGCTCCCGAAGCGGAAAAGTTGACGCATGGATCAATGTTAGGTAGCCGCCGACTTTAAGGGTTAATAGCAAAGCCCCCTTAAATGCTAAGAGCCTCAAATTTGGAGAATATATTAAGGAGATCAGGAGGAATAAGAGGAAAATTTTTTTTTTCAAAAAGACCTTATAGTTTTTGAGAAAATCGATGTTAAAGTTTCAAAGGAAAAATGTAAACATTTAAAAACCCGCCGACTTTAACGGTTAATAGCAAAGCCTGCTTAAAGTTTAGGAACACCAAATTCCCAGGGTATATTAAGGGGATCAGTGGGAATAAGAGGAAATTTTTTTTTTCAAAAAGACCTTATAGTTTTTGAGAAAATCGATTTTTAAGTTTCAAGGGCGAAAATGTCTTTTAAATGCGGAAAATGTCAGTTTTTTTTGCACAGGTAACAATAGTGTATTATTTTCATAGATTCCCCCAAGTGGGAAGAGTTTTACTTACTTCGTTCTGAGTGTGGGAAATATAAAAAAAAAACGACGTGGGGTCCCCCCTCCCAGACCTCTTTAACCCCTTGTCCCCCATGCAGGCTGGGATAGCCAGAATGCGGAGCACCGGCCGCGTGGGGCTCCGCACCCTGACTATACCAGCCCGCATGGTCCATGGATTGGGGGGTCTCGGAAGGGGAGGGGCAGCCAAGCTTTCCCCTCCCCCTCCAAGCCCTTGTCCAATCCAAGGACAAGGGGCTCCTCTCCACCTCCGATGGGCGGTGGAGGTGGAGGCCGCGATTTCCTGGGGGGAGGGTTCATGGTGGAATCTGGGAGTCCCCTTTAAAAAGGGGTCCCCCAGATGCCCACCCCCCCTCCCAGGAGAAATGAGTATAGAGGTACTTGTGCCCCTTACCCATTTCTTTTAAGAGTTAAAAGTAAATAAACACACAAACACTTAGAAAAAGTATTTTAATTGAACAAAAAACATAACCACGAAAAAGTCCTTTAATATTCCTAATTAACCATTAATACTTACCTGTCCCTTTAAATAAATGATCCCTCGAAATAGCCTCGGAAATGTTCTATCAGTTACAATGTAACAAAGTTATTACAATGTAACAACTTTGTTACATTGTAACTACGCCGCACCCGACGTCACTCGCCGCTCAGCCGCCGCAGCATACACTTACGCGTCCGTGCAGGCCGCTAAGTCCCCGCAGCTCCCGCTGTCCACCCCGCCCACATCTGTCACCCACATGTGGGTGACATGTGGGTGACATGTGGAAGAGGCGGGGAGGGCAGCGGAGCCGGCGGGGACTTAGCGTCCTGCACGGACCCGACAGAGCTCTGAGCTATATAGCTCAGAGCTCTCTAAAGCATCTTTGTATTTTGGCTCCAAGGAGCCCCATTGGTCCTTAGCAGACCAATGGGGTTCCTTCTGATTTGAAGGAACCCCATTGGTCTGCTAAGGACCAATGGGGCTCCTTGGAGCCAAAATACAAAGATGCTTTAGAGAGCTCTGAGCTATATAGCTCAGAGCTCTGTCGGGTCCGTGCAGCGCAGACGCGTATGCGGCGGCGGCGAGTGACGTCGGGTGCGGCGTAGTTACAATGTAACAAAGTTGTTACATTGTAATAACTTTGTTACATTGTAACTGATAGAACATTTCCGAGGCTATTTCGAGGGATCATTTATTTAAAGGGACAGGTAAGTATTAATGGTTAATTAAGAATATTAAAGGACTTTTTTCGTGGTTATGTTTTTTGTTCAATTAAAATACTTTTTCTAAGTGTTTGTGTGTTTATTTACTTTTAACTCTTAAAGGAAATGGGTAAGGGGTACAAGTACCTCTATACTCATTTCTCCTGGGAGGGGGGTGGGCATCTGGGGGACTACTTTTTAAAGGGGACTCCCAGATTCCACCATGAACCCTCCCCCCAGGAAATCGCGGCCTCCACCTCCACCGCCCATCGGAGGTGGAGAAGAGCCCCTTGTCCTTGGATTGGACAAGGGCTCGGAGGGGGAGGGGAAAGCTTGGCTGCCCCTCCCCTTCCGAGACCCCCCAATCCATGGACCATGCGGGCTGGTATAGTCAGGGTGCGGAGCCCCACGCGGCCGGTGCTCCGCATTCTGGCTATCCCAGCCTGCATGGGGGACAAGGGGTTAAAGAGGTCTGGGAGGGGGGACCCTACGTCGGTTTTTTTTTATATTTCCCACACTCAGAACGAAGTAAGTAAAACTCTTCCCACTTGGGGGAATCTATGAAAATAATACACTATTGTTACCTGTGCAAAAAAAACTGACATTTTCCGCATTTAAAAGACATTTTCGCCCTTAAAACTTAAAAATCGATTTTCTCAAAAACTATAAGGTCTTTTTGAAAAAATTTTTTTCCTCTTATTCCCACTGATCCCCTTAATATACCCTGGGAATTTGGTGTTCCTAAACTTTAAGCAGGCTTTGCTATTAACCGTTAAGGTCGGCGGGTTTTTAAATGTTTACATTTTTCCTTTGAAACTTTAACATCGATTTTCTCAAAAACTATAAGGTCTTTTTGAAAAAAAATTTTTTCCTCTTATTCCTCCTGATCTCCTTAATATATTCTCCAAATTTGAGGCTCTTAGCATTTAAGGGGGCTTTGCTATTAACCCTTAAAGTCGGCAGCTTTTTTATATTATACGGAGCGTTACGGTTTAACGCGAAATTACGGTATCGTTTAATGCGAAATTACGGCATGAACGAAACGCGAAATTACGCGTTGAAAATTACGCTTACGGTATTTTCAATTACGATTTTAATGGCAATTACGCTACTGTAATTTCGCATCGTAATCGCAAATTTCGCATGCGTAATTTTAGTAATGCGAAATTACGAAAATTTCAGCTCAACTCTAAGCACGGCCAAAGAAATTGCTTCGTCTATAGATTTGGGCTCAGGCTGTCCTAACATCAAATCAGAGACTGCATCGGACAATCCTGACAGGAAACAGTCTAGCAATGCATATGTTCCCCATCTAGCTGACACAGCCCACTTCCTAACATAGCCGGCCTTTGACCTGAGCGACCAGAGCGGTCGCTCAGGGCGCCAGCTTCCAAAGGGGCGCCTATAGCTGGTTGCCTATACTAAGGGGAACCTACACCGGATTTCCTATACTGGGGGCACCAACACCTGGCTACCTATACTGGAGGCATCTATGCCTGGCTACCTATACTGGAGGTATCTACGCCTGGCTACCTATGAGGGGGATGGAGACCTTCAACTGACTTCCTATACTGGGGGCACCTATGCTTGGCAACCTATATTGAGGGAACCTACACATGAGATCCTATGCTGGGGGCACCCTCTGCCTGGCTACCTACCTATACTGAGTCTGAGGGCGTTTTTTTTTTTTCGGGGGGTGGCGCACTGCGGCTATAATGCGTGGTGCAAATTGTTGGTGCTGTGCTATAATTCTAAATGGGGGGGGGGGGGCTAACTGTCCCACTGATTGTTTTTATTAATATTCCTGAAAGGTTCTAGCCTTCATTTTTAAGTGTATTCAGAAATAATGCACTCTTTCATCCATTTGTGGTTATTAATAGTATTTTTTTCAATTATACATATGTGACATGTCGCGTAGAGCTGAGCATTTGGTGTGATGTGTCAAAACATCAAAAAGGTTGGGAACTACTGTCCTAGGAGATATCTCAGGAGAAAAGGTGAATTGCATATGGGCGCGTGTGTGTGTGCGCGAGCGCATGTGTGCACGCATGCGGGAAGAGGATGAAGGGGGAGCACAAAATCAGGTTTCGCTCAGGGCGCTGTGAAACCTAAGGCTGGCCCTGCTTCCTAAACTCCTCAGCATAAACCTCCACCGGATTGCGACCCTGCCTGAGAGCCTTGAGTTTCCTCTCAGCAGTGATCAAAATATCCGGATCATCATATATAATGGCCATGGCCTTAAAAAATTCCTGAACTGATGATAACGCCTCATGTCCTGCATGAAGACTATAAGCCCATGTTTGTGAATCTCCTGACAAAAGGGTCTTTATAAATGTAACTCTCTGAGACTCAGTCCCTGACAGGGTAGGCCTCAACTCAAAATATGATAGCACTCGATTTCTGAAGTTCTGAAAATCGGATCTATGTCCCGAAAACTTTTCAGGTACACACATGCGAAGGTCTGTAACTGGAGGGGATCGCACTGTATTTATAGTCGATTGAAGTTCCTGAAAGGCCCCAGCCAGTTGTGTAATCTGGGTTTGTTGGTTAATAATCACCCCGGAAAGACCGTTTACCGCGGTGGTCAGGACTTCAACATGACTATGCAGTGCGTCCATAATGTTTGGTCTGCTGTTCTGTAACGACTGATGTCAGCAACACAGAGTATTTTCTGATCATTGGTGATCTGCAGAATCACCAATAATACTAGTATAGCTAGACACAGGACACCCAATGTGATATTGTGTCTGGTGCAACAGTAATCAGAGAAGTTATCTCCCGAGGAGTGGGAGATACAGACACTACTGCAGCCAAGGGTTCCCTGAAGAGCAGGGAATCAGACTACACTGCAACCAGTGGACACCTGAGGAGCAAGGAATCAGACTGTGCTGCAGCCAAGGATTCCCCGATGGACTGGGAATCAGCCTGTACTGCAGCCAGTGGACTCCTAAGGGGTAGAGACCACTGACTGAGCTGCAAGATGGTCTTCTGAGGAGCAGGTGACCCTTGCAGCTAACGAACACCTGAAGAGCAAGTGTCACAGATAGATAGTACAGTAAGGCTGATCACCCTAGGATTGGGTGACAGCCAGAAAGGTCAGACAAGCCAGGTCGGCAACACACGGACAGATAAAGTACAGAGACTGAAGGCTGATTCGGTATCTAGGTACAGGCAAGGTCGGCAACAGGTAATCAGATAGGCAAAGGTAACGAATCAGTAAGCAGGAGAGTGGTCAGGAAAGCCAGAGATCATAACAGGTAACAGTATATATAACAATCCTAATCTAGTTGTGAAGTCCTTGGTTTCAACACCTGGGAACTAGTCTAACACATAAACAATAGCAATGTAGCAATCTCCTAGTCTTAGGTGTGAAGTCCTTGGTTTCAACACCTGGGAACTAGTCTACAGAATGGTAAGCAAGTCTCACAATACAATAATACTTTTAAGGCTATCAACGGAATCTGACTAAGTGTGAATTCCCAGCTCCGGCTGGTTCTAACACACTGTAAGATCTGACTGGGGTCTGAGTGTTCACACGTAAGCATTCGCAACAGCAGACAACCTGCAACTGACAGGCAAGTCCTATATATACCCAGAACGCTCCACAGCGCCGCCCCAGTCACTCAGCCAATCTGGAGCATAGCTGGGGTCAGCTGATCGGCATGATCAGCTGACTCCCCTTCTGCTAGCATAAAGGTCCTGTCGCCTGGCACGCGCGTAGCTCTCAATCTGTGTGCACTAGAAGGACCAGCTGAACCAGCAGCATGTTGCTGCGCGGCAGAACGCGGAGATAGCCGCCATGCCGCTTGCCCACGCGGCGGCATCTCCGCTATTCATTACACATGCTTTATGGGCAGGGGTGTTTCTAGGTTCCTGGGAGATCCTGGGCACCCCTGGGCATCAAGAGGGAATGATTGTGTAGAGCGCCGCGGCAAAAAAAGGCGTGGCCATGCCGCATAAAGTGGGTGTGGTCATAGGTGGGGCCAAATGTACATGAACATAGCTCAGGGGGGTTGCTAGGAACCTAAGAGATCCAGGGAAATTTTGGGCACTCCAGCAAAAAAATGGGTGTGGCCATGCACCGGAATGTGGGTGTGGTCATGGGTGGGGTCAAATTTACATGAACTTAACAGCGGTCTGAGTAGGCCTGCAGAGCAAAATGTTGGATGAAGCTCCTCCTCTCCATTAATACCAAAAAATGCATCAAATAACATAAATAGGCATTGTCACTTACACATAACTTGGCAGAGTTACCTGGCTTCTGTGCTGGCTGGTCTGGCTTTCTGCTGGGTGGGCTGGCCTGCCGCCAGTCCCCCCATAGCTTTCCCTGACCTTCTATTGGACCCCCTTCCATGCTTCCATGGACCTCACTCCCAGTATGTCCCCAAAGATGAATCACAGCTCCCTGCATACCTCCATAAAGGCATCATAGCACCTAGCATGGCATCACAGCATCCAGTATGCCCACAGAGGCACCATAGCACCCAGCATGGCACCACAGCTTAAAGAAATGGGGGGTATGGGGCAAGCTGGATGCTGTGGTGCCCTGCTGGGTGCTGTGTAGTGCCATGCTGGGTGCTGTGGTGCCTCTGTGGGGCATGCTGGGTACTGTGTGGTGACATGATTGGTGCTGTGGTGCTTCTGCTCTGCCTAGGAGACATCCAGGGCACCCCAGAACAGATCAGGGGCACGTGCCACTGATCTTTGGGGCTAGCAACGCCCCTGCTTATGGGGCTGGAGGAATCCCCGGGTAAGTAGAAAAAAGGCGGGAAGCCTCGTCTCTGAGTCCTGCAACGTTCCCTTGCCTGTTATAGCATTAAGCTTCCTTAGTGAAGCGCAGGGTGCTATTGCTCTGATTGGATCTGTCGTTTACAACTCTTGCCTGTTTTGTACTACGTTTTGATCGCTGCCTGGACCGACTTTTGCCTGATTACCGGCTTAAGTTTTGCCTAACCCATTGGCCCTGTGAACCTCTGATTCTCAGTGAATGACCTTTGGATTGTTTCTGGACCTGTCTTTGCCTAGCGTTCTGGTACTGTGAAACTTTCTGATACCCGTTGCTGACTCGGACTGTTTTGACCCTGCTTATTCTCTAGTGTGGTTTTGGTTGTTTTTCTTCCTACATTCCCGTCAGCTCCCATACCTTGCGCCCTTAAGACTTGGGTGTAACCGAAGTCGGAAAGGTGTAGCCTCGTCGCCTCCCATTCAAGAATGGACGCGCCACATAGGGTGAAGACAGCAGGGGAAGATTGGGTATTGAAACGTAGGTGGGAAATCTGCCAGGCCTCACAGGGAACCTTTAAAAGCTTGCTGCCATGCTCCCATACCTGTATGAGCACGGACGGCGCATAGTGCAGGTCACTTGAGTTTAGCAGAAAAAGCCAAAGCCAATCAGCTCCTTGTTACTACACTGGTGCAAGCCATCAGTGCCTGAGCAGCGTGGCCATGCTCCGTCACCAACCTTTGTCGATTAAGTTCAGGGGTCCCAATGCTGGAGCAGCGAGGTGAAGGAGAACAGGAGAAGCCTATAGGCTATGCAGAGGCTTCCCTCTAATGAAGTATGTATATAAATTGGGCGTTTTTTTCCCTACAGGTAAGACAGTGGCTAAGGCAGGGAGCATACTTAGCAAAATTGCATGCATTTTATTATATAGCACATAGAAAAAATTAAAAAATGCAGTTCGATTAAAGGAGAACTGTAAGCTAAAAAACCCCAAAAAGTTTAACTTACCTGGGGCTTCTATCAGCCCCCAGCAGACGTCCTGTGACTGCGCCAGGACAAAACGATCCTCTGGTCCACCGCCGTGGGTCACTTCTATTTTTTGTGACTTTAATGTCATGGGCGACTGCACTTGCGCAGCCCTGGTCGCATGTCCTCGCTCCCTCTCACGTCGCCGGGAGCGTCCTGCACAGGTGTACTGCTTTTTTTTTATAGCTTACAATTCTCCTTTGAAGAAAAACTTTAACCCAAGATTGAACTTCATCCCAATCAGTAGCTGATACACCCTTTCCCATGAGAAATCTACTTTTTCTTGATTAGATCAGGGGAGTCTGTGTGGCTGATATTGTGGTGAAACCCCTCCCACAGTGTGATGTCATGACCTTGCTCCTCACAGTTTCCTGTCTGTGAACCTCTTTGCATTGTGGAAAATAACAGCCTTTTCCAACTGCCAAGCAAGCAGTATCTCCCCCTGTGCATAGAACTCTCAGTAACTAACATTCCGTACCTGTCAACTGGTGGGACTAAAGATGCCACCACCTGTGATACATTTCAGAATGTAAACCAGGGAGAGAACAGATTTTACAATGTGCAAACGCTGGCTAAATAATATATAAGTGAATATTGTAAATATAAGCAATTTTTTATTCATTAAGTTATTTTCACTACTGTTCATCTGGAGGACTCAAACCCACTAGCAGCCTTTCCTAAGCGCTAGTAGTGATTTGAAAAAGCTCTTGCAAATGCAATGTTATGTGGGAATTTATAAAATCACATCGCTCAAGTCAGGCACGGATTTACCTCACAGGAGCCTATAGGCACAGATGTCCTGGCATCCCACACTTCATCCTCCATGAACCTACAAACCCCCCACCAAGCTGCACCGCAATTGTGCTGGCTGTCCCTTCTCTCTTACTCTCTTTGCCCATCATCGTTAGCTACAGCCTCCCCTTAGTATTAGGTAGCTAGAAGTACCCTCAATATTAAGTAGCTAGAGGTGCCCCTAAGTATTAGGTACAGAGCCGGGACAAGGTCCTCCAGCACCCAAGGCTGAGATACCAAAGTGCGCCCCTCCATCCCTGCCACCCCAGCCATCACACACTGATTGCTATTAGACTAAGAGGCCCCCATGGGCCCACAACCTTCCCAACACCTTAATATCTAGTTATCTGGCTTGCAGGAACTGCCATGTATCCCCTTTTCTTATTTCTATCTGCTTCAAACACAATTAGGAATGACAGCTGAATGAATTCTGCGCCCCCTTCTACACTGCGCCCTGAGGCTGGAGCCTCTCCAGCCTATGCCTCGGCCCGGCCCTGATTAGGTAGCTAGAGGTACCTCAGTATTAAGTGGATAGAGGATCACCTGACTGAAGGGAGATCTCTTCAGTGCAGGTATGTCAAACCAGTCCTACCAGGGCCGAGGTCCTCACACATTTTTGACACAGCTCAAATGAATCGATGGGTCTGAATCCGGAAAGGTGTGGTCCATCAGGTAGAACACATTCTTCTCTTTCTCAGTCCATCCTAAACACTGGTATGGATCTGGCCCTCCAGGCCTGGAGTTTGACACCTGTGCTTCAGTGGAATGCTGAGAGCAGGGTGATTAACCTCTCATTTACACTCTTATTAGGACTCTGCATTTGGAAGAAGGGAGACGCTCGGTGAGGGGAGTGAGCCGCCTTTCCACCATCAAGCGCTTGTAGGCACGTGCCTACAGTGCCTTATGGCAAATCCTGCCCTGGCTCAAGTGGGATCACACCCATAGCATTACATTAGCAAAAGCTTTTCAAATCACAAAGTGCTCAAAAAAGCGCTCCTAGTGGGTTCCAGGCCTAAGTGTGTTCTCTAAGAAATTCTAGATTTAACCAGTATGTGGCACTAAACTTAAATTCTAAAATCAGAGCTCTGGCATTGGCCAGGGACATAACTAGACTCAATAGGGCCCCCTGCAAAAATGATAGCATGGGGCCCCCATGGTTCCTGAACCCCATATGGGTCACGTTATTGGGATCCAGCATATGGCAGCAAAAAGTGTTCTGCTGCGATACAGCGTATGGAAGCAGGAAAAAAAATTACACACACTCCCGATACTCTGCATGGTGGGAGGAGGTGGCGGGGATGGTTTTTGTGAACAAAAAGGGAGTTTTTTTTGCTATTTGGCTGGGGAAAGGGCCCCCCAAAGCCTCCAGGCCACCCTGCGATGGCACGGGGCGCAGGGGTGATTGTAACACCCATGGTGTTGGTGATTAGCAGCCACCACACCTACTTGGCCAATCTCGGAAACACATTAATAGCTCACGGAGAGCTTTGTGACAGTGAGTCAGTGGGAAGATAAATCTTCTGTGAGATTTGACACATGAACAAGGTGCAGCAGACCTTTATCTAAAATAAATACAAATAGTAATGAAGAGCTTAGATCTTTCTGTTGCTACGGTTACCGAGTCAGTATGCTCTGCTCCAGCAAATGTCAAATGATTATGATAGCTGCCGAGGTTACAGACAGGGCTGTAGACTCGGACTTTCCCGTGAATCTGCCCCCCGGCCATCTACCCTCAGAGTCAGTCTATGCCGCAATACAGCACTACCCGTTCACTTATACATTACTCACTGCTTAATAGTCACTATAGTAATTTGTTAAGAAATGAACTTTCTAATGATGTTGAAAATGTGCTAGAATAAAATGAGTGAACAGGATTGTGAGTTTGAGCTGTAATTCTCTGACAGGTGATGCTGCACTGACCTTTACTTGGGTGAACTGGAGCAGACATAATAGCTACATCAGATCATTTTAACAAGTGCAAGCATCATTATATCCTCCATGCCTCTGTACTGCAAGCTACTCCCCGTGAAAGGAACATATCTAGACTTTGCAGTCATTCAGGGATAGATCTCATACAGACAGTGCAGCAAGTTCATGGATGGCTACTGCACAAACCACCTCATTCATTTACCTTAAAGGACCACTATTGCGAAAAAAGTAGGCAGTTCAAATCTGACAGAACCGACAGGTTTTGGGCCAGTCCAAAAAATCTCCTCATGGGGGATTTTCAGGGTTTTCTTTGTTTTCAACAGCATTTCCTGAACAGCAGTTTAACTGCTAAAACAGTAAGATACCAGCCAGCCATCCTACTCATTTGCACACAATTTTGTCGGGCGCATATTGTTTTGGCGCTCTCAGTTCGGTGCGGTGAGAGCCGAATAAGCTGATCCGAATTTTGTCTGTTAGACTTTGCAACTGCTGTTCAGGAAATGATTTAGAAAAGATCAAACACTATCCGAGTGATATACCAGGGAAATTAATATATACACCGAGTCACCAAGGACAAGCCCTATAGGTATAGATTATGCAAGCATGGATCCCTTGCAAATAGTTAGATCAGTTTAAAATAAAACAAGGGGGGGATCACTAGATTCTGTGTCCCCTGGTAAAGTCCTAAAAATTATCTATTCATAGGTCTCTGAGAATAGTGGAGGTCTTTGCTTATCCCCCAGTGCTTCCTGTGGGTTGGTCTGACCCTGGTGATGGAGAGCAGATGGGATCGTCCCATCCTACATACTTTCGTATTTTCGTTGCTCCCAGCTCACCTTTATAATAGTGCATATGCATATGTGTTAGATTGCGCTCGTATATATTGGCACGTCCTCTGCACATAATATAATCCATGTAGGTCATCTTTATATTAGTGCATATGCATATCTGTTAGATTGCGCTCGTATACATTTCGCTCTAACTATTTGCAAGGGATGCATGTTTGCATCATCTATACCTATAGGGCTTGTCCTTGGTGACTCAGTGTATATAATGATTTAGAAAACAAAGAAAACACCGAGAATCCCCCATGATGAGATGGACTGGCCCAAAACCTGTTGGTTCTGTCAGATTTTAACTGCCTATTTTTTTCGCGATAGTGGTCCTTTAACCACTAGCCGACCACGTCACGCCGATGGGCGTGGCCGCGGTGGCAGCTCCAGGGCCGCCTAATGCCAATCGGCGTAAGGTCCTGTGGGTGTGTTTTGCAGCAGATTGCACGCGCTGATGTGCTCCGCTCCGTCATCAGCCTCCCAGCGGCGATCACCGCTAGGAAACTATTAGACATTGAAACCGCTGTCTATTTACATAGTACAGCGCTGCGATCTACAGCAGCGCTGTACGGGGGACAGCCGCGTGACATGGCTGTCCCCCTGGGACGCACGAGAACAATCAGCTCTCATTGGCTGAAGCCTATGACAGCTGATCACTGTCATAGGCTGGCTAGGGAGGGTAGGGAAAAAATATACAAATAAATAGTCATATTTATTAATAAAAAATTGAAATAAATATTTACAAAAAAAAATAAACATCCTGGGAGCAATCCTTGCCCACCAACAGAGAGCTCTGTTGGTGGGCAGAAGGGGGGGGGGGAATCACTTGTGTGTCGAGTTGTACTGCCTTGCAGTGAGCCCTTAAAGGAATACTTAAAGGGAACCTAAACTGAGAAGGATATGGATTTTTCCTTTTAAAATAATACCAGTTGCCTGACTCTCCTGCTGATCCTGTGTCTCTTATACTTTTAGCCACAGCCCCTCAACAAGCATGTAGATCAGGTGCTCTGACTGAAGTCAGACTGGATTAGCTGCATGCCTGTTTCAGGGTGTGATTCAGCCACTATTGCAGTCACAGAGATCAGCTGGACTGCCAGGCAACTGGTATTGTTTAACAGGAAACATCCATATCACTCTCAGTTAAGGTTCCCTTTAAGTAAAAAAATGATTTTTACTCACCTGGGGCATCCCTCATCCCCCTGAAGCTGTATGGTGCCCTTGCAGCCTCGCTCCGATCCTCCTGTCCCCACTGGCGGCTACTTCCTGTTTCGGTGACAGCCGCAGACAGGGTGGGAACGTGAGTGATTCTCCACGTTCCCAGCCACTATATCACTCTCTATGCTGCTATAGCGTATATGACACCTGACACCTTAGACTTCACCTTCCATGAACCTACAAACCCCCACCAAACTGCACCGCAAGTGTGCTAGCTGTCCCAGCTGTCACGTCTCCCTTGCCCCTCATTGGTAGCTACAGGTGCCCCTGACTATTAGGTAGCCAGAGGTACCCTCAATATTAAGTAGCTAGAGGTGCCCCCAAGTATTAGGTGGCTAGAGGAAGCTCTGTATTAAGTAAGTAAAGGTGCCCCTGACTGAAGGGAGATCTTGTCAGTGGAATGCTGAGAGCTGGGTGAGTAACCTCTCATTTACACTCTCATCAGGACTCTGCATAGGAAGGAGGAAGGCGCTCTGGGAGGGGAGTGAGATGCCTTTTCATCATCAGGCGCCTGTAGTCACATGCCTACAGTGCCTTATGGTAAATCTGGTCCTGTGCTTTACTGTGCTGTTTAGATGGTAACAGGAATAGAGATGGCCCGAACGGTTCGGCCGCGAACCGATTCGCACGAACTTCGGTGAACCGCGAACTATATGCGAGTTCGGCCAGCCCCCTATACTACATCATTAGGGTCAACTTTGACCCTCTACATCCTAGGTTCTCAACGTGTGGTACGGGTACCCCAGGGGGTACTCCTGATGGTTGCAGGGGGTACTCGGACTTAATATACTTAACCAAGATGAACAAATTTAGAATTTTAGAAAATGATAAATCTTATTTAAACAGCACCAAATTAGTATTTTAGCTAATTAAAAGCAATAGTAAATGCTTAGAAATAGTTTAGAACCAATTATCATTTACTATGATTAAATATCTATTTGTCAAGGGGTACTTGTGATAATGTTTACTATGCTAGGGGGTACTTGGTGAGTACAGGGTTTTAAAAGGGGTACATACCAATAAAATGTTGAGAAACACTGCTCTACATCACAGTCAGCAGACACAGGGCAGCCAATTAGGCTACACTCCCTCCTGGAGAACCCCTTATAAAAGGCCGGCAGTGTCAGCCTTTTCACTCACTCGTGTGGCTGCAGTAATTAGAGAAGGGAGAGAAGCTGCTGTAGACATAGGGAAAACTTGGTTAGGCCCTTGTGTTAGGGCTCGTTTCCACTAGTGCGGTGCGAATCGCCGAGATTCCACCGCTGACAAAATCGCATGCGGATGCGATTCCGCGTGCGTTTTTTGCCGCGATTTTGCATGCAATTTGGCATAGGCAGGGTATATGCGAATTTAACCATGTCACTGCCTGGTTCAATTTACATTAGTTTTCATGCGAATTCACACGCGAAATCGCGGCAAAAAACGCATGTGCATTTTCCCTATCAAATACATAGCCTGCGACTCGCCAGCATCCCACACGCAGGCGAATTCTGCAGGCTCTACCGTGCACAAAAATTTCTGCACAGAAAAACGCAGGAAAAAACTGACAAGTGGAAACAGGGCCATCCACTTGTATTAATTATGCGAATCCGCATGCAGACAACGCATGCGGATTCGCTCTAGTGGAAATGGGCCCTTAGCTTGCTTCTTGCTGATACTTATTGCTAAAAACCACTCCTCAACATCTCTTTTGAGAGCTAATGTTGTTCTTGTGATCTATTTTTTTTTGTGTGTGTGTGTCCCACAGACACTTGTGTTGCATATACAGCCCTGTCAGTCATTCATAGCTGGCCATTCGGGCCCCTGCCATTGCCACTGCAAAGCCCAGCACATTCAGTGCTATATTAGTGCTATATTAGGACCTTCAGCGCAGCTGGAGGCATTGTCACTGAGAAGAGAAGTCGCCTAGGTCACAAAAGTGTTCAGTACCTGACCTTTATCAAAATTAATGAGGCATGGATCCCGGAGGGCTACTGCCCGCCCGAAGACTAAAGGCCCGTACTCACGGGCTGCAAATGTTGCCTGTCGCCAGCACACGTGAGCGTGTGGGCGACAGCTTCTCGCCAGGTCCCTCCGCGTACACACGCGGAAGAGGGACCAGCGGCGAGGCGGAAGCTGTCGCCGACGTTCCTCCTCCCCCCGCCGGAAGCTCCATTTGATACAATGGAGGTTGCTGTCGCTAGTCCGCGTACTCACGCGGACTAGCGACAGTTGCGGGGGAGGTGCGGCGGCGACTGTCGCCATGCGATTGAAACTTTCAATCGCATGGCGACATGAGCGGCGGGCGACAGTTCGGGGTGCGCGCGCGTGCGACGGCCCATACTCACGGGCGACCTGTCGCCGCAACACGCGCGCGCCGCGTGTTGAGGCGACAAAAGTCCCTCGTGAGTATGGGCCATAAGTCTCTCCCCACACACAGCATCTCTGCTAGCAGCGGCTGCTATAATAATTTTTCTGGTGCGTGTACATGCCTGCCTAATTTTTCTGGCTGCACTGCAGCTGCAACAACAAAACAAAAGGCATGTGCCAATTCCCCTTCATGATCAATACCTTGCCACGGTGAAGGGGCTTGCGTATCACAATGAAACAATGACCGCCGGCTATATAAGTGTCTCTTGCACACCCAAGATAATAAGGTCACGCTTCATTGTGGACAGACCAAATTTGATCAGCTGGACAGTCACTGTTGTTCTGTCATTGAGCTACCTCAGCCCAGCGACCATATGGGCTTGAAAACCGCTATCGCCTGCACTCTGGCCATGGTGCGCACGTGTCCAGCATGGCCGTCACTACACAAACAGCTGTTTGCGGTGCGTTCGACAGTGAGTTTGGTCTGTCAGTGTGAAGCAGTACACTAATTATACTACCTAAGTGATGTATACACATGCAAGATGCTTTAAAGCACTCCAATTTAGCATGCAGTGTGATTTCTGCCCTTAAAACGCTGCTGTGCGTCAAATCTGGATTTTTCCCGGGGACTTTTGGCGTGTATCCCACTCCGCCATGCAAAAACTCAAGTGTTACAACCCTTGAAACATCTTTTCCATCACTTTTGTGGCCAGCATAAATGTTTCTAGTTTTCAAAGTTCGCCTCCCCATCAGTGTTGCCAACTCATCCCTTTAATTACTGACACATCTAAGTTATTCAGGTTCTGGGGCTATTTGCACATAATCAGTGCCTTAACTGCATCTACCTAGCCACAAAACCTGTGTAATTCATATGTGTCAGTAATTAAAGGGATGAGTTGGCAACACTGCTCCCCATTGAAGTCTATTGCGGTTCGAAAAGTTCGTGCAAACCGAACTTTTTGCAGAGGTTCGCATTTGAGGTTAGCGAACCGAAAATCGGAGGTTCAAGCCATCTCTAAACAGGAACTTAAGCAGCCACTGAATTGCAGTAAATCCCTGGCTGATTGGTACTGTGTAGTTCAGCTGTCCATGTCAACCATGGCTTATTCACTATGGTCTGATATTGCACAGATGACCATTATAGTTTACCAAGTAACTGCAGATGATTAAAAAATCCCAGGTATAATGTGCTGGTAACTCAGTGATTCACTCCCTCTTGTATTCAGAGCTACTATTACTGCTATATAGTGGGAATATCTGTAACTGGACATGATTTATTGGCTGTCACTTTCACCATCTCAGACCGCAGGAAAATGACATATTGATGTTAGGGAGCAGGCAGGGGCGGAGCAATAGGGGTTGCAGAGGTTGCGACCGCATCGGGGCCCTTGGACAAGAGGGGCCCTGAAGGGCCCACCCTAAACTACAGTATTAGCTCTCTATTGGTCCTGTGCTCATAATAATCACTTCTATAGATGCTTTGAATAGTTTTGAATAGAGATAATAAATAACAAACTGCTTCCCATCCCCTTCTTGCACCTCTGACACTGTAGTTGCGTATCAATTGTTATGTATAGAGTGCTTTGGGGGGCCCCATTGTAAAACCTGCATCGGGGCCCACAGCTCCTTAGCTATGCCACTGGGAGCAGGGAGTGGAGGAAAAGCAGGTACCCATATCTGTGAAAGAATAATCCAAAATAAAATTGCACCTCTGCTTGTCTGTTATCTCATGTATTTCCCTGCAGAAGATGCTGAAAATCAGTTTAGCTGTGTTACATATTGTACCACAGGGGATAGGTTTTGGGCGCTTTCACTTTCTGGTTAATGCAGAGATGGAAGCAAGTCTACAGAGACAGTCTTTGTGGTTCACCAACACCAAGCTTTATTTGTGGTGTACAAACTATTTACAATATATACAGGCAGGGCCAGATTTAGCACTAGGCAAACTAGGAATGAGCCTGTATTTAGAGCTGGATGTCATGCGTCCTCAAATCTGGGCTCACCAACCTTGAGCCACACTGGTGTCACTGCTCCTGAAGCATAGAGACCTAGATGGGTGGAATGGATAGGATTGCCCATCCAGACTACCCACCCAGCTCTCTATGCTTCAGAGGAGGTGACATCAATGCATATCATGTATAATAAATTAGGAGTAATGAAATAGCCTACCCTCTGAACAATCAGCATACATTGGAAAAAACAAAAGCAAGTTGAGGGTTTAAAAGAACAACTGAATTGGGGGGGATAAGGAGGCTGCCATATTTATTTTCAGTTGCCAGTACTAGTTGCCTGGTTGTCCTGCTGGTCTATTTGGCTGCAGTAGTGTCTGAATAACACTAGAAACAAGCATGCAGCTAATCTTGTCAGATCTGACAATAATGTTATAAACACCCAATCTGCTGTGTACTTGCTCAGGGTCTATGGTTAAAAGTATTCGAGGCAGAGGATCAGCAGGATAGCCAGGCAACTCGTATTACTTAAAAGGAAATACATTTGGCAGCCTCCATATCCCTCTCGCTTCAGATGTCCTTTAAGGGCTCTAGTAACATGTAAGTATCCTAAAACGTAAATTTTAATTACAATCCACAATAATAGACAAATATGATGAGCAAAATAAAATTCCATGAGTCACGTGATGTAAATGAACACGGCCTAACGCATGTTTCACGGTTCTACCACAGCCACTTCTTTAGAGGCAGAGCATTACAATTTCAAAGGTTGCGACACACGTCAGTTAAAAACAGGAAAATTGATACTTACCTTGTAATTTTCCTTTCCTGGTGCATCTCCATGTCGGCATACTACTGGGTTAGCTCCGCCCCTCTAACCCCTATAGGACCAATTAAAATTGATATATATATGGTCCCTGCCCCTGCCACCGTATTCTAATAATTTAGATCTCAGACACGATGGACCAGGGTGGGCCGTATGCCGACATGGAGATGCACCAGGAAAGGAAAATTACAAGGTAAGTATCAATTTTCCTGTTTCCCTGGTGCCTCCATGTCGGCATACTACTGGGATTTTCATAGTAGAAAAAAAGAGACCAAACGGGTGGGTGCTATTACCAATTATTTATGTGCTGCAGATAAAACACTCTTTCCGAATTTTACTGATGTTAACAGAGCTGGATTCACTCTGTAATGGTTTATAAAAGTGTTAGGCGATGACCAATTTGCTGCTTTACAAATCTCTAGTAGCGAGACTCCCGATATCGCTGCCCAGGAAGATGAAATACTCCTTGTTGAATGGGCTGAGGTAGATGAAGGTGCTTCTGACCCTCTGGCTCTATAGGCTTCCTTGATCAAACGTACCAGCCATGCTGCTATGGTTCTAATGGCGACCTCCTTGCCTTTCCTTGGACCTGCTGGATTCACCAGTAGATGGTCTGAGTTCCGAAATGAACTGGTTATTTGCAGATACCATTGTAGCCATCTAGCTACATCTAATGGATGACCATTAGGAAATTTTTCCTCTGTCGGAAAAGTTGGCAGTGTCCACTCCTGATTCAGGTGCTGTACTGACACAACTTTGGGGAGAAACCCAGGCATTGGTCTTAGAACCACTCTGTCCTGAAAGAAGTCTAGGAAGGGTTCTTTACACCCCAAGGCCCTTATTTCTGACACTCTTCTCCCTGATGATATTGCAATCAGGAAAGCCATTTTTAGTGTCGTATTCCATATTGAGCAGCTCTCTGGGGGCTCAAATGTTTCTGACGATAAGTACTCGAGCACCATGGGAAGGTCCCAGCCTGGACATATCTTCTGTAGTGGAGGTCTCAACCTCATGATGGCCTGAAAGAACTGCTGTACCAGCCTGTGTGATGCCAGTTGGGATCCTATCAAGGCTGATATTGCCGATACTTGTACTCTGAGCGTTCTGACCTTTAATCCTATGTCAAAACCTGTTTGTAGGAATTCCAGAACGTGCGGAACTGAGGGAACAAGATAGTCCACCTTCTTCTGCAACGAGAAGTCAATGAATCTTCTCCACACCCTATAATAGGTCTTATTTGTGGAAGATCTTCTTGCCTTCAGTAATGTTTCTGTTACAGTACTTGAGAATCCAGCTTTCAGTAGATTCTCCCTCTCAATCTCCACGCAGTTAAGGACATTCTCTGAAGGTGTTGATGTTTCAGGTCGCCTTGTGATAATAGGTCTGGTAGCAGAGGAAGTTTCCAATGTGGTGCCACCGACATCTTGAGTAGTAGTGGAAACCATGGTCTTTTCGGCCAAAACGGAGTGATTACTATCGCTTCTACTCTCTCTCCCTGTAATCTGTTCAGAAACCGTAAGATAAGAGGTGTTGGAGGAAAGGCATAGATCATATTCGCTTTCCATGTCTGGGTCATCGCATCCACTCCCTCCGCCTTCTTGGACGGGAATCTGGAGAAGAACCTGGGTAACTGGAAATTCATATCTGAGGCGAATAGGTCCAGTTGCGGCAGCCCCCATCTCTGTACCAACATCTGGAAGATCTTTTTGTTCAACATCCATTCGTTGCTCTTGACCATGTTCCTGGATAGAAAGTCTGCTCGGGCATTCAGGGTTCCTGGTATATAAACTGCTCTCAATGATAGCAGATTCATCTCTGCCCACTTCATGAGTGGTTCCAATTCCTTCATCAGGGATCTGCTCCTGGTTCCCCCTTGCTTCTGTACATAAGCCACTGCTGCCTTGTTGTCCATTTGAATGCACACTGCTTGTCCTTTCAATAGATGGGCAAAGGCTTGCGTTGCTCTGTATGCTGCTCTTAATTCCAAAATGTTGGACACTACATTTGTCTGTAGAGAATTCCATTGGCCTTGAGCCCAACTGTCCATACAATGTGCTCCCCAGCCCATCCTGCTGGCGTCCGATGTAACAGTGATCCAGTGATATGGAGATAATTGATTGGCATTGGACAGATTCTGACTCTGCATCCACCATAGGAGAGACATTCTGACCTGATGTGATATTTTGATTGATTGAGTCATCGAGTGATGGTTCCATTGACTCAAGAACAGTTCTTGTAGAGGTCTCATGTGCCATCTGCTCCACTTTACCCTCACTATGGCTGAAGACATTAGACCTAGTACATGCAGACATGTCCTTGCTGTTACTGAGTGCTGGTGAAACAACCATGTTACTTTGTAAATCAGGTCGCGAACTTTTGCTTCTGGTAGAGACACAGAGTCTTCCACTGTGTTGAAGACTGCTCCCAAGTAGGTCAGTATTCTGCTTGGCTGGAACTGACTTTTTTTGATGTTGATTACCCAGCCCAAACTGCAAAGAAAGGTCGCTACTTTTCTTGAGTCTTCTATTAAATCTTGTCTGGATCTTGCCACTACCAAGATGTCGTCTAAATAGTGATGGATTTTTATTCCCTGTGTTCTCAAGTTGGCTATTGCAGATAGTAGGATCTTTGTGAATGTTCGTGGTGATGTTGAAAGTCCGAATGGCAGCGAACAGAACTGTAGATGGATTTTTCCTAGAGAAAATCTTAGGAATTTTTGATATTGGTGATGAATGGGTACATGGTAATATGCATCCTGGAGGTCTATGGACATTAGCCAGTCTCCCGGGGATACTGCTAGAATCACTGATTGTAAGGACTCCATCTTGAACCTGGGTAGATGTATTGATTTGTTCAGATACTTTAGATCTATCACTGGTCTGAAACCTCCTGATTTTTTCTTTACCATGAACAGAGGAGAGTAGACACCCTTGAATCTTTCTGAAACTGGGACTGGTAGTACCACCTTCTGAGAAATAAGGGATTGCACATATTGTGTCAATACTTGTCTCTTCTGTTGATCTGTGGGGATTCTTGTCGGCATCCATCTGTCTTGTGGAATACTTCGAAATGTCCATTTGTGTCCATTCTTTATCACTGCATATACCCATGGATCCTGGATCTTTTCCACCCAGACCTTGACGAAAGTTCTTAACCTTGATCCCTCCGTCACTGTCTGGGCGGGCGCACCTTCAAAAAGGCTGCTTCTGCTGTCCCCCAGGTTTGGTTGCTGTCTTTAGGGATCTTGCCAAATTTGCCTGGGTACTCTTCCAATTTTTCCTGAACGCTCTTCCAGGTCTATAACTTTTGGCTTCTGAGAACTTGCTTGTTGCCTGTCTCCTTTTGTCTGGATAGTTTTTTCTTGCTGGTCTGTCTTGCGGTAGAAGCCCTGATTTACCGCCTGTTACTCTCGAAATGGCCTTATCCATCTCTTTACCAAACAAGGAAGCACCATCAAAGGGAATCTTCACCCAACTCTGCTTTGAGCTGATATCCGCATTCCAATGCTTCAGCCATAAAGCTCTCTTGGCCGTCACCGAGCTTAGCATCACTCTTGCGGCTGCCCTTAATGTGTCCATTGCAGCTTCACTGATAAAATCAGCTGAAAGCTTAAAGTCGTCTAGGGCTGAAATAATTTCTGCTCCATTTACTCCTTTCTCAATAGCTTCCTCTATGTTGGTAATCCATACATTCAATGCTCTTCCCACTGAAGTTAAGGCTATGGCAGGCTTACATATTTGTCCTGTTGTAAGATATATCTTTTTCAGATCGCTATCGATTCTTCTGTCTAGAACATCTTGGAATGTGACCGTATTTTCCATTGGCAAAGTCACGTGCTTCATTAACCTAGAAAGGGATGCATCAACTGTTGGAGGAGCAGATAGGAAAGGAGCCTCATCATCCTTTATCGGGTAGAGCTTTGAGAATCTATTATGTAGAGAAGGTTTGTTCTCCACTTTCTCCCATTCTTCTAATACTATATTCTTGATTTCTCTCATCAGTGGAAAGGAACAGTGTTTCTTAGATAGATGTGTATAATATTCTTTGTTATGCGGTTGTTCTTCCGGAGGATCCTTCCAATCTAGTGCTTCCTTAACTGCGGAAATGAAAGGAGCTGTCAGGGAAAAACTAAAGAGGCCTGGAGATGTCTCCTCATCGGAAGCCTCTGGATCTGGTTGCTTATCAGCCACAGTTGCCTCGGCTTGCGAGGTGCTTGCTGATGAGAGTGTAGCCACTTCCTCTCTTACTACTCTTCTTATGACATCAACCAGATCCTCAGTTTTTGACTCATTTTCCTTTGCTAATTGCCCCAGGCATGAGGCACACAAAGTCTTCCCTTGCATCGCAGTATTAGGACATGCCCAGCATTGTCCTTTATTAGGAACTGAACGTCTACGTGGAGACCTAGATCTAGACCTTGAGCGCCTTGAAGATCCATAGTATTGCCTGTTGCGGTAAGAAGAGGATCCATATCGTGAACTTGAGCGATGTTCCTGGTACGTTTCACTTCTGCGCCTTGAAGGGGAACGAGGGCCTTTAGCACCTCCTTGTCCAGGCGGTATCACATACGAGCTGTAAAACATAATTTATATATTTATTAGCTCAGTGACAGGAAAGCTTTTTTTTTATTTTTTTATTTTTTATTTTTTTTTTTCCCTTTTTCCCCTTACCCAGAGGGTCCATATTGATCGCCAGCCTCAGAGGGAATGTCCGCTATAAAGAAACATAACAGAGAAAGAAATTCTTAAAATACTTCCCTAATAACACCTTAAAGATCTTTGACAAGAAAAAAGAGGTTTAGTCATTCAAGCCTACCTCCAGAAGCATCAGAGGCTTCTCCTTCCTCCATGCCGGATCAAGAGCCTTGCTGAGTAGTCTGGCAGCCGATTCTCGGGTGCAGCCGCACTAGAGCAGGTCAGCCTTACACTGAGGCATTCCATCCTGCTTTAAATAGCCTGCCCCCGACGTCTGTACGCCTCCACGCTCTAGCTAGGGCATTCTGCCCTCAACAAACATGGCCGCCGCAATGCCCGACCTCAGCAGTGCACTGAATGCGGAGGTCGCGCATGCACAGACGCTACTTCCGCCCGCCGGGGAGTCACGAGGCAGAGACCTCCGCCGCCATTACCACTCACCTGCCGGCTCCCACTGAACCGAGGGGAGAAGACAACTCACCATTTTCCTGCCTTCTTCGCCTCGCAGCGCTGCGGCTAATGAGAACTCCACGTCCCAACAATTCCCCCAGCATTTAGCTGGAACTGGGTCGGCGTTTCCTGGCTACGCAGGTACTGGGAACCAATGGGCGCATTTAGCAGCCCAAGCACAGGAAGCTTAACCTGTGCCGTGGGTAAGGGGATATTCGAGCTGAAAGAAAATATATTTTAAATTAAGATATAAGCTAAATAAATAATTCTAACAGACACAGGTCCTATAGTGTCTGAGGACGGAAAAAAGAATACGGTGGCAGGGGCAGGGACCATATATATATCAATTTTAATTGGTCCTATAGGGGTTAGAGGGGCGGAGCTAACCCAGTAGTATGCCGACATGGAGGCACCAGGGAAATATAGTTTGCAGTATTATACATCAAATGCTCACACATGCTTCCTGTATCCTTACAATCTTGCATTTCGCTAGTAAGAGCGGATCAAACTAGTCTGTTATGAATTGACTGTTGTGAACACATACAATTGCTTTGTACAGGATCAATTCGTCTGCGTACCCATCTAAACTTAGATTTCTTGGCTGATGCTCTGTACACAGATTTTCTATAATTTAGTTGCAGCCTATGAGCGCTGTCATTTGTTTGATGTCTGTTTGAGAGAAATGTGTATACCATTTTATGACTAGCAGCACTAGGAAAAAATCGTGTTTTTATCGTTAGACTAGCGGTAGGTCTTCCCCGAGAGGACCCGTCACCGCCGTGGGGAAGTCTAGTAGGGAATAATTTGTGCACATATTATTTATACTGAAGCTAACGTCCTCCTTTGCTGTACCTGTTTTGAATGCATGTTGTGTATTTTAGTCCACAATTGTGGAGCTCTGCACATCTATTGCAGGTAGTCAATTCGGGTGCAGCCTCTGTTTGGAAGTAGAGTTGGGCCGAACCTCCGATTTTAGGTTCGCGAACCGGGTTCGCGAACTTTCGCGGAAGGTTCGGTTCGCGTTAAAGTTCGCGAACCGCAATAGACTTCAATGGGGATGCGAACTTTGAAAAAAAAAAATTTATGCTGGCCACAAAAGTGATGGAAAAGATGTTTCAAGGGGTCTAACACCTGGAGGGGGGCATGGCGGAGTGGGATACACGTCAAAAGTCCCCGGGAAAAATCTGGATTTGACGCAAAGCAGCGTTTTAAGGGCAGAAATCATATTGAATGCTAAATGACAGGCCTAAAGTGCTTTAAAACATCTTGCATGTGTATACATCAATCAGGTAGTGTAATTAAGGTACTGCTTCACACTGACACACCAAACTGTTCACTGAACAGAACAGGTATACAGTGGCGGGTTCACTGAACAGTACAGGTATGCAGTGGCGGGTTCACTGAACAGTACAAGTATGCAGTGGCAGGTTCACTGAACAGGTATACAGTGGCAGGTTCACTGAACAGGTATGCAGTGGTGGGTTCACAGTACAGGTATGCAGTGGTGGGTTCACAGAACAGGTATGCAGTGGTGGGTTCACAGAACAGGTATGCAGTGGTGGGTTCACTGAACAGGTATGCAGTGGTGGGTTCACTGAACAGGTATGCAGTGGTGGGTTCACAGAACAGGTATGCAGTGGTGGGTTCACAGAACAGGTATGCAGTGGTGGGTTCACAGTACAGGTATGCAGTGGTGGGTTCACAGAACAGGTATGCAGCCAGGGACAAGCTAAGCCTAACTAATCTTTCCCAATGAGAGAGAGTGTGCAGCAGCTCGCCCTACTCTCACTAATGCAGGCACACGAGTGACCGTAATGGTCGCCGCTGCCTGCCTTTTAGGGGGGGAGTGGCTCCAGGGGCTAGTGTAGCCTAATTGGCTACACTGGGCCTGCTGACTGTGATGTAGAGGGTCAAAGTTGACCCTCATGGTGCATTATGGGGTGAACCGATCTTCCGCAAAAGTTCGCCTGCGGGACGCGAACGCGAACCACTGAAGTTCGCATGGAACCGTTTGCAGGCGAACCGTTCGGCCCAACTCTACTTGGAAGCGCTGCCAATGTCTCCTGCTGTACAAAACTCATGTAAGTATACTTATGGCTAGCTGCATCCATGTGCATCAGTTTGCATTCAAATTATAGATTAGGACTAGTACATGATTTGCATCTGATTTGCATTCAAGACATGTATTTAGCCCTATGGGGCTCTGTTTGCCTCTGTTGGTCTACAATTCAGTTGCAGCCTATGAGCGCTGTCATTTGTTTGATGGCAGAATTTCTATAGCACCAAGGTCTGGAGACTGGCTGAGCCACTCCACAACCTCAAAGAGACACTGAAGCGGAAAAAAAATGCTATAATGAATTGGTTGTGTAGTGCGGATAATTACTAGAAGATTAGTAGCAAAGAAAATATTCTCATATTTTTATTCTCAGTTATATAGTGTTTTTTATAGCACTGCATCATTCTCTAATATTTGCAGTTTCCACACTACTCAGCAGTCTAAATGTTTTTACAGAGAAGTCTTGTAAACTTTTGACCTGTCCTCTGGAGAGAAAAAGAAGATACAATGACAGGTGAGATAACAAGCTTCAGAAGACAGAAGCTCTCTGCGACTTTGAAAGTTGGAGTTCAAAGACTTTTTTGCATAGATAACAACTGGCGTTTCTTAACTCTTCATGTACTGGAAACAATATTAGACTTATGTCTCAGCTCCTAATGTTTTATTTGTTAGCTGTACTACACATACAAATCATTATATCATAAAAAAAATGTTTTGCTTAAAGAGACTCTGTAACAAAATTTTCATCCCTATTTCTTCTATCCTATTAGTTCCTATACCTGTTCTAATGTGTTATGTCTAACTGCAGCCTTTCCTACTTGCACATTGGCTGTATTAGCTCTGTTATATGATCTAATCTTCTCTCCTCTGTTGGGTCTGTCCGGCTGAGGCAGTCAAGCTGGAATGTGCTGTGCTGCTTGTGATTGGATAGACGCTATACACACCCTCTCCAGGGCCCCTGAACACTCTGTATGACTCACACACTGAGCTCCTCTCAGCGTATCACTTGCTATGTCTTTTGTTTGTAAACACTGCATAAAAATGGCAATTAAGAGCCAGGATTGCCGCAGGGTGTGGCAGAAACAGCACAGAGGGGCCCAGGAGAACAGGAGGACATAATGAATAGAATGGTATGCTTTTTATTGTAAGAATTTTAGAGTACAGATTCTCTTTAAGTGTCTCTTTAATGTGCTTCCTCTTTAGCCCCTCCTTTGTTCCTATGGGGGCATGTTTTGCACATATTACAATGGGATGGGTCCATACTAAAACAGTCCCGGTGCTGAAATGACCTGCCTGCAGCCTAGAGCTGTCACCCACTGAAAACATTTGGTTCCTTATGTAATGAAAATATGACTATGAACTGTTGAACAGCTGAAATTCTATGACCTCAATTCACTAAACTTTATTGAACACTTTATCGAACGTTTGATAATTTACCTCATGATTAAAATCTAATTTTGATTTCACTAAGGTGTTATAGATTTATAAAATGTTTTATCAATAAAATGTTCAATAAATCTATCTACACCTTAGTGAATTCAAAATTAGATTTTACTCATGAGGTAAATTATCAAACGTTCGATTAAGTGTTTGATAAAATTAGTGAATTGACTTGAGGCCATTATCATGTAGCAATTGAATAATTCGCTTTCAAAACTATAGCAATTGACCCCCTCAATTCCAAAACAGTTGAAGAGAGACATAGCAATAATATTTTGCCACTTTAATTTATACATTTAATATTGTTCACTCCAATATGGTTTCTACAAATATACCAATAAAGTAATAGTTGCAATAGCCGTTTGGTACAAAGTACAACTGTATTTGCTCTATACTTCAGTTAGTGTTTTAATAAACCATAAAATAATATTCTGTTCACTGTTTTATGCCTGTTAGTTCCTGAGATTTAGACACACAATTCTCAAAAAGGCACTTACTATGCCAGGTTGTGCATAGGCCCAGAAACAAGAGTAGATAATCAAAAGAGACAGAACCTTTAAGAGGTGAGTCAGGAAAAAAAACCAAGTAAAGAAAGAGAAGGAGTCAAGTGAGTAAGGGGACTGTGCCGCCGCAGCCGCCCACATAAAGTCATTTCTCCTACTGCAGACTGTCCGCTGTCAGATCTGATCTCTCAAGCTAGGGATTCCATGTTTTTCCTTTATACACGCAGAGGTAGATGGGGCTGACAGAATTTACTATATTCTAATAATTTCTTATCTCACATAACAGAAGAGAAATGTAACCAATAAAGGAAATCTGACGTGAAAATAAACTTATCAGATAATGAATTGTATGTGTAGTACAGCTAAGAAATAGAACATTTAGTAGTAGAGCTATGTGTCTCATATTGTTTCCAGTACAGGAAGAGTTAAGAAACTCCAGTTGTAATCTATGCAAAAGAGCTTCTCTGAGCTCTCTGACCAATCTTGGTCGTCTACAGTGCTGTCTTCTGAAGCACTTATCTCAACCTGTCTCTCACTGTTTCTTGTTTGTTTAAGGTTTTACTGCAGGGATATTCAAAGGGTCATTAACTCTGCTCTGTTTCTTCATTTAAAATACAGAGTGTAATTTCTAAACTGCAAATGTTAGAGAATGATGCAATGTTATAAAAAAAAGGCCTATATAACTGAAAATAAAAATGAGACTCTTTTCTTTGCTACTAATGTCCTATTCATTTTCTGTACTACAAATACAATTCATTATATTATAAGGTTTTTTTTCGCTTAAGTGTCACTTTAACTGGGCATTTTGCTTCAGACTTGTTTCTCCCTGTACACTGAGAAGCAGAAGTGAAGGGGAGGGATCCAAGGAGGACTGTGTTAAATTGTTAAAGAGACTATAAAGGTAAATTACAGATTATATGACTTGGTGAGTTTTTAGCTTTCAAGTCTGCCCCCGAGCTTCGGGAAAGCCAGCGATTCCGGCGTGTAGTCACGCCCCCTTGCAGCCAAGTGGGTGAGACTTGAAACTAAAAACCTGAGAAGACATTATAACATTTTAGTCAAAGGGGATACATGTAACCTGTCATTTGGCTTTATAGTATCTTTAACCTAAATCCCTTTGTCCCAATAAATTATTGTTATCAGTATCAATTAGTATTATATAAAGCTAACATCTTTTGCTGCATTTTAAAGAGTATCATATATACTCGCCTATAAGCCGACCCGCGTATAAGCCAAGGTACCCACTTTTCCCTTAGAAACAAGGAAAAAAGTGATTGGCTCACATATAAGCCCCCTCCCCAGTATAGCCCACTCTCCAGTAGCCAGATGTGCCCCCAGTACAAGTCAGCACCCCTCCCCATAGCCAGATGTGACACAATAATGATACAGCTGTGTCGAAAGAAGCCACTAGATGGGGTCATAGATATGAGACAGCGAATGCCACACAGGAAGAATCCCAAATCATTGCACCGCTGACACATTGCTTGCACGCTCCGCTCCACAAGTCAGGGGACACAGGTAGTCTTGAGCAACACACTCTGCACACACCTTGTTGCCAGGGGTGCAGCTAAGGTTTTGGTGGCCCCAAGCAGTCCATAACTTGAGGCCCCCATCCACGAAAGAATTCGTGCGGCGCTTCTAAAAAATGGATAGCCACACCTCAAAACAAAGCGCGCCGCGACAAAAAGTAGGCGTGGCCAAACCATGATGTGGGTGGAGCCAGATACTAGCAGTTTCTAGGCTAAATTGCACCCAGGGTGAAGCACCCCCAACATGGAGACAGGTATAGGTGCCCGCAGTATAGGTAGCCAGCTATAGGTTCCACCCCAGTATAGGTAGCCCATATAGTTTCCCCCAGTATAGGTTAGATAGGTAGGTGCCCCATATAGGTTAGATAGGTAGGTGCCTCCAATATAGGTAGTCAGTATATTTGCCCCAGTATAGGTTAGATAGGTATATGCCCCCACTATAGATTAGATAGGTATATGCCCCCAGTATAGGTTAGATAGGTATATGTCCCCAATATAGGTTAGATCGGTATATGCCCCCAGTATAGGTTAGATCGGTATATGCCCCCAGTATAGGTTAGATCGGTATATGCCCCCAGTATAGGTTAGATAGGTATATGCCCCCAGTATAGGTTACATAGGTATATGCCCCCAGTATAGGTTAGATAGGTATATGCCTCCAGTATAGGTTAGATAGGTATATGTCCACAGTATAGGTTAGATAGGTATATGCCCCCAGTATAGGTTAGATCGGTATATGCCCCCAGTATAGGTAAGATAGGTATATGTCCCCCAGTATAGGTTTGATAGGAATATGTCCCCCAGTATAGGTTAGATTGGTATATGTCCCCCAGTATAGGTTTGATAGGAACATGTCCCCCAGTATAGGTTAGATTGGTATATGTCCCCCAGTATAGGTTAGATAGGTATATGTCCCCCAGTATAGGTTAGATAGGTATATGTCCCCCAGTATAGGTTAGATAGGTATGTGTCCCCCAGTATAGGTTAGATAGGTATATGTCCCCCAGTATAAGTTAGATAGGTATATGTCCCCCAGTATAGATTACATAGGTATATGTCCCCCAGTATAGGTTAGATAGGTATATTCCCTCAGTATAGGTTAGATAGGTAGATCCCCCCCCCAGCCAGGAGGGTGTGTGCAGCGGCGGGGAGAGAGAAGTTTCCACTTACCTGCCTTCACCCTGCACACAGCTTCTTTCTTTAGCCTCTCCCGGTGCACGTCGCATTGGTAAGAGCTACCCCTGTGATGAAATGCGGTTACGTCATCACAGGGGGAGCTGTTACCATAGCGACAGACCCCGGGACAGGAAGTAGATAGAAGCTGGCAAGATTGAGGAAGGTAAGTGGGAAATTCTCTCTCTCTGCCGCTCCGCCTGGTGCCCGCACGCCCGCCGCCAGCAGCAGAGCAAGGCCCCCCGCAGTGTGAGGCCCCAAGCAGGGGCTTGGCTTGCTTGTATGCTGGCAGCACCCCTGCTTGTTGCAGTGGATGGGGGGAAAGGACACAGAAAGGAGCCAGCTGACAAGTGCAAAATCACTAGTGCAAGATCCTTACGCTCCTCTGCCAGTAACAATGCCTGCTCCATCATCCTTTCTGCTCCACTGACTTGCATATAAGCCGAGGGGGTAACGTTTCAGCACATTTTTTTGTGCTGAAAAATTAGGCTTATACGCGAGTATATACAGTGTGTACTGTATAGTCTTGCGTGTCCCAATGTCTCTGTCTTCCAGTTGTGTTGTACAATTGAGCAACTCCAAAACATGCAGACATAAATATGACAATGATAACAGCACCTATCTCTAGTTGAATCCATCTGAGACAATGTAAGAGGGGCATAATATGCATGTAAGAGGAATTTTACTTGGATGAGTCAACGTTGTCAACCCAATCTACCACATATATTAAATGAACATTTGTTAGTCATTTGATCCAACATCTGTCCAGTCTGGATTGGCCAATCCCCATTAGGTGCCAAACATAGTGCAGATATTGTTTTTTGAAGTGCACCTTGGGCCTGCAATTTTTTAGCTCTGTTACTAGTTATTATTGGTACCCCTACAGGAAACTAAGAGATGGGGTCAAGTCTAAGCTGTAGGAAGAGAAAGAAAATGTTGTCTGGTAGAGAGTGAAAGATCTTTACTTCATAGAAAGTGCATAGTCTACCTTCACAAAGTAGATGCGAGAGTATTTAATATAATATCTAGTCCATATTACAACAGGACCAGAAATTATCATGCCTCAAATTGGGGTATAAGCTGACCAATTGTTAAGCATGGCTACCTCCGTTGATACACTTTCATATATTGTAACTGTAATAATCGTGTAGAGCAGATGTGTCAAACTCAATCACATAAGGGGTCAAAATCTTAAACTATAGCGACCATGGGGGGCCAGCTCATCTCCTTTTTGTACACAGTGGAGCAATTGGCTTAATTAGTTTAAAGAGCACTTCGTTATACTTAACGAGGGCTTCACTGAACCTGCCCGGAGCCCGGCGGGTCCACTCGCTTCAAAGTACGATATTCCTGCACTTTGATTGGCCCAATAGCCTGACTGTAATGTTTATTGGAGAGCTCTTTAAGTATACCAAAGCGCTTTTTAAATTATTTGAGCCAAGCGTTATTTAACTACGCACACTATGGCTGCATAGCTTGCACAGGGAATTATAACACTCTCTGCTGTCATTAAGCTGCACTGATGTCACAGCACAGCTTAGTGAATCAACCTCATTGTGAGCAAAAGTGCTCACAAAATCGCTTTTCAATGTGCATTTTAGGGCGCTTAGCGATTTTCCTATATCTTCCATTGAAGCACTAATGCTCAGGAAATGGTGCAGGTCCCGTGTAGAGTTGAGCCGAAATTTTCGTAATTTCGCATTACTATAATTACGCATGCGAAATTTGCGATTACGATGCGAAATTACGGTAGCGTAATTGCCATTAAAATCATAATTGAAAATACCGTAAGCGTAATTTTCAACGCGTAATTTCGCGTTTCGTTCATGCCGTAATTTCGCATTAAACGCTACCGTAATTTCGCGTTAAACCGCAACGCTCCGTATAATATAAAAAAGCCGCCGACTTTAAGGGTTAATAGCAAAGCCCCCTTAAATGCTAAGAGCCTCAAATTTGGAGAATATATTAAGGAGATCAGGAGGAATAAGAGGAAATTTTTTTTTTCAAAAAGACCTTATAGTTTTTGATAAAATCGATGTTAAAGTTTCAAAGTAAAAATGTATACATTTAAAAACCCGCCGACTTTAACGGTTAATAGCAAAGCCTGCTTAAAGTTTGGGAACACCAAATTCCTAGGGTATATAAAGGGGATCAGTGGGAATAAGAGGCAAATTTTTTTTTTCAAAAAGACCTTATAGTTTTTGAGAAAATCGATTTTTAAGTTTCAAGGGCAAAAATGTCTTTTGAATGCGGAAAATGTCAGGTTTTTTTGCACAGGTAACAATAGTGTATTATTTTCATAGATTCCCCCAAGTGGGAAGAGTTTTACTTACTTCGTTCTAAGTGTGGGAAATATAAAAAAAAAACGACGTGGGGTCCCCCTCCCAGACCTCTTTAACCCCTTGTCCCCCATGCAGGCTGGGATAGCCAGAATGCGGAGCACCGGCCGCGTGGGGCTCCGCACCCTGACTATACCAGCCCGCATGGTCCATGGATTGGGGGGTCTCGGAAGGGGAGGGGCAGCCAAGCTTTCCCCTCCCCCTCCGAGCCCTTGTCCAATCCAAGGACAAGGGGCTCTTCTCCACCTCCGATGGGCGGTGGAGGCCGCGATTTCCTTGGGGGGGGGGGTCATGGTGGAATCTGGGAGTCCCCCAGATGCCCACCCCCCCTCCCAGGAGAAATGAGTATAGAGGTACTTGTACCCCTTACCCATTTCCTTTAAGAGTTAAAAGTAAATAAACACACCAACACTTAGAAAAAGTATTTTAATTGAACAAAAAACATAACCACGAAAAAAGTCCTTTAATATTCTTAATTAACCATTAATACTTACCTGTCCCTTTAAATAAATGATCCCTCGCAATAGCCTCGGAAATGTTCTATCAGTTACAATGTAACAAAGTTATTACAATGTAACAACTTTGTTACATTGTAACTACGCCGCACCCGACGTCACTCGCCGCTCAGCCGCCGCACGGACCCGACAGAGCTCTGAGCTATATAGCTCAGAGCTCTCTAAGCATCTTTGTATTTGGGCTCCAAGGAGCCCCATTGGTCCTTAGCAGACCAATGGGGTTTCTTCTGATTTGAAGGAACCCCATTGGTCTGCTAAGGACCAATGGGGCTCCTTGGAGCCCAAATTCCAAGATGCTTAGAGAGCTCTGAGCTATATAGCTCAGAGCTCTGTCGGGTCCGGACTCCGTGCAGGACGCTAAGTCCCCGCCGGCTCCGCTGCCCTCCCCGCCTCTCCCACATGTCACCCACATGTCACCCACATGTGGGTGACAGATGTGGGCGGGTGGACAGCGGGAGCTGCGGGGACTTAGCGTCCTGCACGGACGCGTAATTGTTGCGGCGGCTGAGCGGCGAGTGACGTCGGGTGCGGCGTAGTTACAATGTAACAAAGTTGTTACATTGTAATAACTTTGTTACATTGTAACTGATAGAACATTTCCGAGGATATTGCGAGGGATCATTTATTTAAAGGGACAGGTAAGTATAATTGGTTAATTAAGAATATTAAAGGACTTTTTTCGTGGTTAAGTTTTTTGTTCAATTAAAATACTTTTTCTAAGTGTTTGTGTGTTTATTTACTTTTAACTCTTAAAGGAAATGGGTAAGGGGTACAAGTACCTCTATACTCATTTCTCCTGGGAGGGTGGGTGGGCATCTGGGGGACCCCTTTTTAAAGGGGACTCCCAGATTCCACCATGAACCCAGCCCCCCCCCACAGGAAATCGCGGCCTCCACCTCCACCGCCCATCGGAGGTGGAGAAGAGCCCCTTGTCCTTGGATTGGACAAGGGCTCGGAGGGGGAGGGGAAAGCTTGGCTGCCCCTCCCCTTCCGAGACCCCCCAATCCATGGACCATGCGGGCTGGTATAGACAGGGTGCGGAGCCCCACACGGCCGGTGCTCCGCATTCTGGCTATCCCAGCCTGCATGGGGGACAAGGGGTTAAAGAGGTCTGGGAGGGGGGACCCCACGTCGTTTTTTTTTATATTTCCCACACTCAGAACGAAGTAAGTAAAACTCTTCCCACTTGGGGGAATCTATGAAAATAATACACTATTGTTACCTGTGCAAAAAAACCTGACATTTTCCGCATTTAAAAGACATTTTTGCCCTTGAAACTTAAAAATCGATTTTCTCAAAAACTATAAGGTCTTTTTGAAAAAAAAATGTTTCCTCTTATTCCCACTGATCCCCTTAATATACCCTAGGAATTTGGTGTTCCTAAACTTTAAGCAGGCTTTGCTATTAACCGTTAAAGTCGGCGGGTTTTTAAATGTATACATTTTTACTTTGAAATTTTAACATCGATTTTCTCAAAAACTATAAGGTCTTTTTGAAAAAAAATTTTTTCCTCTTATTCCTCCTGATCTCCTTAATATATTCTCCAAATTTGAGGCTCTTAGCATTTAAGGGGGCTTTGCTATTAACCCTTAAAGTCGGCGGCTACCTAACATTGATCCATGCATCAACTTTTCCGCTTGGGAGCATGGCCATACGCATTAATTTCGTAATACCCACTGTAATGCGAAAATTACGCGAAAATTACGCTTACGCGAAATTTCGCGAAATCCTTCATCATTACGATTATGTACTTACGGCCATAATCGTAATTACACTAATTACGCGAAATTTTGCGAAATCGTAATTACGTCATTACGCTCATCTCTAGTCCCGTGTCTGCGATCAGAAAAAAGCTCATTGCCCATGTGAGAACACTCACATTGTAACTTATTGCACAAGCGCTTTTAAAGCGTTTTTTAAAATCACCAGCACTGAACAAAAACAAAAAGCACTCATAGGGCTTGATTCACAAAGCCGTGATAACTCTTATCATGGTCGCGCTAGCATTTTGCGCGCGCTATAATATTATAATATAATATTTGCGTGCAAAAACGTTATGCATGCAAAAACGTTATGCGCGCAAATACGAATTCTCACGTGAAAACGGTTGCATTTACGCACAAAAAATGTTACATGCGCTATAGCACGCGCAAAACACTAGCGCAACCTTGATAAGAATTATCACAGCTTTGTGAATCAAGCCAATAGTGTGAAAAAGCCCTTAAAGGGAAGGTTCAGGGAGGGTGGGTAAAAAATAAAAATCAATTTCCACTTACCTGGGGCTTCCTCCAGCCCGTGGCAGGCAGGAGGTGCCCTCGCCGCCGCTCCGCAGGCTCCCGGTGGTCTCCGGTGGCCGACCCGACCTGGCCAGGCCGGCTGCCAGGTCGGGCTCTTCTGCGCTCCAAGGCCCGGAACTTCTGCGTCCCACGCCGGCGCTCTGACGTCATCGGACGTCCTCCGGGCTCTACTGCGCAGGCGCAGAACTACTGCGCATGCGCAGTAGAGCCCGGAGGACGTCCGATGACGTCAGTGCGCCGGCGTGGGACGCAGAAGTTCCGGGCCTTGGAGCGCAGAAGAGCCCGACATGGCAGCTGGCCTGGCCAGGTCGGGTCGGCCACCGGAGACCACCGGGAGCCTGCGGAGCGGCGGCGAGGGCACCTCCTGCCTGCCACGGGCTGGAGGAAGCCCCAGGTAAGTGGAAATTGATTTTTATTTTTTACCCACCCTCCCTGAACCTTCCCTTTAAATAGCTCATAGTGGAATTAAGTTTATTTAATTGCTTATATCCAGATTGGTGATTGGCAAAAGAAATATAAAAATGTAGGTAGAAGCACAATTTTGATTATATTAATAATACTTCGTATTATGGACAAGGGTGATTTCCTTCATGTAACACATTTATTTTCGAACCTCTGTAAGCTGGAGTACACACTGAGGTCAGTATAACTGATTTTTTGGGGGGTTGATTTCTACTCCTAAATATCTGAATTGTGCAAGCTACTGCAGGGGTATGTGGGTATCTACTGTGTTAGTACCTTCATTCCATACCATCAATGGAGAATTAATGCTAATAATACATAATACCAAATATCTGCCAATTTGTTGAATCTGGTATCAATCTGTATCAAATCATGGTGTGTAGTACCAATCATGTGCCCACTACCAAGACAATTTGAGGCTTATAGGATATAATTGTACCAAAACGATAAGGTCATTCAGCACTTAGAGGAATTCTATTGTGGCAAAAATCAGTTTAAAGGAATACTATCGATTCACATATTTTTTTCAATTGACACAGGAATTGATTTGGGAAGTGCTGCCAAGTACTGGTGTATACATTTTAGTAGCAACTTCTTTGTTTACTGTTAGCAAAATACATTCAAAGTTTACTGACGAGGAGAGGGGAAATTCCCCTCACACTTGATCAGTTAACTCTATGTGTAGCTCTGTGTGTGACAGAGAAAGAGAGAGCTCCCAACAGCTGCAGATCCTGTGTCCTGTGTTTCTGACTGAGATGTCTGAAGAGAGCAGAGGAAATGTAACTAATTCTCACAGCTTTTTCATATTGTTTTTGCTTTCAGAGTTTGATATGTTTGATATTTGCTTTCTGTAGTCTGATATGCAACTCTGGCTGTGCATTGAAGCAGACACCCCTTCTGCAATTGATTTGTCCCAATATAGCTAAATCCTACCCTCAATAAATTACAGCTTTTGCCTCTGATATTTAAAGAGAATCTGTATTGTTAAAATCGCACAAAAGTAAACATACCAGTGCGTTAGGGGACATCTCCTATTACCCTCTGTCACAATTTCGCCGCTCCCCGCCGCATTAAAAGTGGTTAAAAACAGTTTTAAAAAGTTTGTTTATAAACAAACAAAATGGCCACCAAAACAGGAAGTAGGTTGATGTACAGTATGTCCACACATAGAAAATACATCCATACACAAGCAGGCTGTATATACCCTTCCTTTTGAATCTCAAGAGGTCATTTGTGTGTTTCTTTCCCCCTGCATCTCTCATGCACTGAAGTTTCAGGCTGCTCTTTTCTTCCTGCAAACAGCTTTGCCCTTGTCTGAATTTCCTCAGTATGTGAAAGCCCAACCAGCTCAGAGGACGATTTATCCAGCTTGTAAAAGATAAGAGAGAAGAGAGAAGCTGCCCTAATCTAAATAATACACAGGCAGTGTGCATAGAGGGGCCTGGAAGGGGGAGTTCATAGCAGAACCACAACACTGAAGAACTTGGCAGCCTTCCAGACACAGGCCGACAAGTCTGACAGGGGAAAGATACATTGATTTTTACAGAGACTGTGATAGCAGAAAGTGCTACAGTAAGGCAGAGCACATTAGAATAGCTTTTGGAACTTGTAGGATGATAAAAAACAGGATGCAATTTTTGTTACGAAGTCTCTTTAACATGAAAATTAGGAAAATGTTTACACAGCTACTTAGACATTATTTGTACATTGTCATTTTAGAACACTTGGGTATCGATAGTATTCCTTTAATTTATCTGAGGCTTCCTGCAGCCCCCTGGAGTCATCCTATGCCCACGCCATCCTTCCAAGACCCTCCGGCCAGCATTGGCGACCCCTGCAAAGCTGGCAGGCCTCCTTGCTTTGTCCCAGTTGCTGGGAGCATTCTACGCATGTGCACGATGTGAAAATTCTCCAGAAAATGGGAGCACGATCAGGGTGTGAACGGCTCGCGGAGGCACATGCACAGCAGCCTCCAACTGGCCACGACTAGCCAGCTTTGAGGGGGTCGCCACAACTCGCTGGAGGGTCTTGGAAGGACAGTGTAGGCACAGGATGACTCCAGGGGGCTGCAAGAAATCCCAGATAAGTTAAACTGATTTTTTTTTTTGACGCAATAGAATTCCTCTAAGTGCTGATTGACCTTATCATTTGGGTACAATTATATCCCATAAGCCTTAGATTGTCTTGGTAGTGGGCACATGATTGGTACTACACACCATGATTTGATACCTTTAAAATTAAAGTGTACTATAAATTAATTTTCTCCTATGTTCCTGTCATTTACAATAATCAGTAAAAATGCTACAGATCTAGTTTTTGGACTAGTTCTTCTCTTCGTGGGGGATTATCCGTTTTTTTTCAATTTTCGAAAGCACTTACTGTATCACAGTTGCTCAGTTCAACTCCGAAAACAGTGTGCATGTAATTAGGCAGGCTGGCCGACATCTTTGTAAAGATCTATTCCTGGAAGTCCTTTTGTAAAAAAAAATAAAGGAGATACTGAAAGTTCCCCCTAAGGCGATGGACTATTCTAAATTGTGTCTGATGTATTTTTTGTATGTATTTTCAATTTTACACCTTTTTTGTGATAGTGGTCCTTTAATTGGTGCAAATTAGGGGGGACAGCATCAGCGAGGCAGAGGATGCGGCGCAGAAGACCAATTCAGGATCAATTTCAGCATTAAACTGATCGGGAATTGGCCGAAGGTGTATGGGCAGCCAACAGATCTCTCTCTAATCAGATTTGATTAGAGAGAGATTTGTCTCTTGGTGGAATCTGCCCATTATCACTAGATGTATGGGCACCTTTAGAGCCAGTAGAACATAAGCTGCAAGAAGTAGTGTTAGGTTGTGTGGAACCCAATTACCTGCTTCAATGTAGCTTTATCTTCTCTTGAGTGAAAAAATAATGAATTAAAAATAATAAATTTCACTCCATAGCTGGCATGTATGTGTCTTCCTCAACCTTAGGTCCTCAAAGGCCTAGAACATTTAGATTTTGAGATTGGATCCTGCCCAACGCAGTTGATCTTCATGCCTTCTTCATTCGGGCAGCATGGTGGCGTAGTGGTTAGCTCTCTCGCCTTGCAGCGCTGGGTCCCTGGTTCGAATCCCAGCCAGGGCACTATCTGCAAAGAGTTTGTATGTTCTCTCCGTGTCTGCGTGGGTTTCCTCCGGGCACTCAGGTTTCCTCCCACATTCCAAAAACATACGGATACGTTAATTGGCTCCCTCTAAAAAAATTGGCCCTAGACTACAGTACTTACACTACATAATATAGACATATGGCAATGGTAGGGATTCGATTGTGAGCTCCTTTGAGGGACAGTTAGTGACAAGACAATATATATATATACACTGTACAGCGCTGCGTAATATGTCGGCGCTATATAAATACTAAATAATAATAATAATAATAATAATGCCTTTGGAACTTGTACTTACTAGCTGCTCTTGTCAGCCCCAGCAAATAAACACAGACGTCCCTTCTATCAATAGACTAGGTGAGTATATAACCTGCAGATATTTATGTCCATTCCTCTTCCCGGAAAAAACTGGATTGGTCTTCATGTATAATACTGATTTTTTAATCTAATTAGCTAATGTTTTGTTAAAATGTTTGTGTCTGCGTTAAGCAAACAGATTGCGTGAGATGATGAACATTAGTAGATGGTTTATTAGGTGTGAGAAGAACTATAATAACAGCATCCATGATGCTTGAGGGAAGGGAGTGAACAAATATGAGAGGATAATTATATATATACGTATATATATATATATATATATATATATATATATATCTCATACATCACTGTTGTTACGCTCTTTGACTCCGAATTTTGTCTATTTACATGTATGAAATGGGCCGGCTCATCTCATCTAGGGCAACATGTTCTCCTGCTAATTGAGCTGAATAATTGAACTGTATTTAATTGGGGAAAAATTAACCTCATTTAGGTGTAATGTTAGGTCTGATAAATTAGTAAATGTTGAGTTGATAGTTGCAGGCTCTGTAGATGGCTACAAGTAAAAAGGGTGCCAGGAAATTTGGGCACCAGGTAAAGCTGAAAATAGAATATAGTCAGTACTGCCAATATCCTGCTAACGCTTTACCAACCCTTATTAACACACTAAACGTCCCCCTATCTACCCCTAACACTAATAACTCCCCTGCAGCTATTCTTAAAACTAACCCCCCCGCCCCCCACAACCCTATGCCTAACACTACTTCTTGCAGCTTATGTTCTACTGGCTCTAAAGGTAGCCATATGTCTAGCGATGATAGGCAGATTCCACCAAGAGACAAATCTCTCTCTAATCAAATCTGATTAGAGAGAGATCTGTTGGCTGCCCATACACCTTCGGCCAATTCCCGATCAGTTTAATGCTGAAATTGATCCTGAATCGGTCTTGTGCGCCACATCCTCCGCCTCTCTGATGCTGACCCCCCTAATTTGTGATGAGCCCCCCCCCCCCCGTGCCCATTGCTCTATACATCACCTGTCTTCCTGTGGCTCCGGGCACACTCCTTTCTCCATACACGTGCCCCACGTGGCTGCCATCACAAACACCCCGTTACTCGGGAGCCAGGTGGGGAGCAAGGAGTGCGTGTGGAGCCGGCTTCGGACAGGTAGTGTATAGTGCACTGGGCTCCCGGGGGCACACTACACATTAGGGAAAACAGCATCGGTGGTCTTGTTGCTTTCAACGCTCATCCCAATATCACTCACCATTACCGCCATGCACACAATCGAGCAAATCGGCCCTACATCTTGCAGGATGTCCGATCAATTAATGCAGGGTTGTCAAACCGGTTCTACCGGGGCCGAGGTCCTCACACATTTTTTACACAACTCAAATGAATTGATGGGTCTGAATCAGGAAAGGTGTGGTCCATCAGGTAGAACACATTCCTCTCTTTCTCAGTCCATCCTAAACACTGGCATGGATCTGGCCCTCCAGGCCTGAAGTTCGACACCTGTGGATTAATGCAATCAATTTCGGGCCAAAAGTGGACGCATTGTCGATCAGCAATGCACTTGTCGCCTGATGTATGTGTATGTCACCTTAAGTGTGGTAGCGAAATTACACAAATAAAAAAATGGGCACTGCTATAGCTGCAATTAACATTGCAATCTAATTAAATTAGCCAATGCTGTGTGGAACCCAATTACCTGCTTCAATGTAGCTTTATCTTCTCTTGAGTGAAAAAATAATAAATTAAAAAAAAAAACACACACTCATAAGGAAACCCCTTTTCACTCCATAGCTGGCATGTATGTGTCTTCCTCAACCTTAGGTCCTCAAAGGCCTGGAACATTTAGATTTTGAGATTGGATCCTGCCCAACGCAGTTGATCTTGTACTTACTAGCTGCTCTTGGACTGCTATGCTCAGTACCATTGTTTTCCCTATCTCAGCCACCTTAGCTGTCTCTTGCTGGTGCTTCTATGCAGGGTCTTACAGTGCAATAGCTGCCATGTCATGGAAGGTGATTATCATGGAGAGAGGTTGACTGATTCCTGAGTACAGTATTTAGTTGCGACGTGTGGTGATGGTCCCCTGTCACATGCAGCTGTTTTCAGTTGGGCATTGGTCTTTCAACCGGCAAGAAAACAGTGCAGAAGGGAAAATTCAGTTGTTGGTTAGCAACCATGATGGATTGCTGAATGATGTCGTGGGGAACTTGAACACAAGATAGATTATTGGCCAAAACAGCCTGAAACGGTTGCCTCAGCTAAGGATTGCCTAGGATTTGTGCTAGACTTTCGGGCAGAAAGGGACAGCTCAGCTCTCCTTGTAGTCAATAGCATCTGATCTGTGCTTCATTCATTGCAATCATTGATACTTGGAATTGTCATTGGAATCATTTTTGCTAGTCCTGAGCTGCTCCTCTCTGTCAAGCTCTTTATTGCCTGAAAATTAACAATAGGATCCATTTCAAAATCTTAACCCGAACCTACAAAGCTCTCCACAATCTCTCTCCCTTGTACATCTCCTCACTAGTTTCTAGATACTAACCCAAGCGCAATCTCAGATCTGCACATGAACTTCTTCTACCCTCCTCTAGAATCACCTCCTTGCATTCACGTATACAAGATTTTGCACGTGCTTCATCCCTCCTCTGGAAACCCCTTCCAAAACACATCGGTCACTCCAACCTTTGAAATCTTTAAGCACTCTCTCAAAACTCACTTTTCCAACAAGCATACGCACTAACTTAAGCCGTTCCCCCTTCTACCTCTGGTCAATTTGTGCTCTTCACTAAATATATCCTACAAAACACACTCTCCAGGTATAGTATACATATTGGGCTTCATTCATCAACAGTCAGCAACAGCAGCACAGCTTAATGAGAAGAGTGCAAACTCAGCGCGCGCTATGCTGTGGTAGTGCAGTTTAGCATGCACTGGTAAGTTACGCGCACTTACGGCCAAGTGACAGGCAGTCAATTGGGCCAATCAAAGTTCCACGATCACTTCCTGGAAAGCCACTGGACTGGAGTGGAGCGGCCGTAGTTATAAGGAGCACATGTAAGTTACAAGCGCAAGCTACACTGCACTATCGCAGCATAGCATGCGCTGAGCTCGGGCTCCTCTCATTAAGCTGCGCTGCTGTAGCAGCTTGATGAATAAAGCTCATGGTATTCTACCACACCTCTTGTTTCCTCCCTATTCCTTTAGATTGTAAGCTCACAAGGGCAGGGCTCTCTCACCTTTTTGTGTCTTGGAATCTGCTATGCATTTTGATCATCATGTTACATTTGTTACTGTAATTACCAATTCTGTGTTATGTACAAGTGTTTACATTTTGTGTATATACTACATTTTGTGTACACCATTCTCTGTATTATTATGTACCCTGTGTTTGTTTTTTACTCTGTACAGTAGCAAGGAATATGTTGCCAGTGCAGTGGCGTTCCTACCTAAGGGCGCAGGGGGGCGGGGCGCACCGGGTACCAGTCAGCCAGGGGGGTGTCGCCACGACCCCCCTACACCTGACTAAGGAGGGGAAGAGCAGCGCTAGAAGGAGGGGTGACAGCAGGGATAGCGGCGGGGAGGGGGAAATATCCCCCCCTCCCTCACCTGGGTCCCCTCCTTCTGCCTCTCTTCTCCCCCCAAAAATGCGGGCAGCGGGCCGGTGGCAGTGGGCAGCGAGCAGGCGAGCGCGGAGTATACTCACGTTACTTCCGCGTATCAGCCTGGAACGCTGCGTCACCGTCACGTGCCTCTTCTGCGCCTCCAATCATTGGAGGCGCAGTAGAGGCACGTGACAGCGACGCAGCGTTCCAGGCTGATACGCGGAAGTAACGTGAGTATACTCCGCGCTCGCCTGCTCGCTGCCCACTGCCACCGGCCCGCTGCCCGCATTTTTGGGGGAGAAGAGAGGCAGAAGGAGGGGACCCAGGTGAGGGAGGGGGGGATATTTCCCCCTCCCCGCCACTATCCCTGCTGTCACCCCTCCTTCTAGCTACACAGGGGGGGGGGGACTATACTACCTAAACTGGGGGCCACTATACTAGCTGGCAGCTGGGGGCCACTATACTGGAGGCAGCTAAACGGGGGGGGGGGCACAGGGCACTATACTAGCTACACTGGGGGCATCTATGGGGGCCACTATATTACCTATACTGGGGGGGAGGGGCACCATACCAGCTACAATGGAGGCAACTATACTATCTAAACTGTGGGCCACTATACTAGCTATACTGGGGCAACTATGGGGGCCACTATACTAGCTATACTGGAGGGCAGCTCTACGGGGGCCACTATACAAACTACACTGGGGGCAGCAACACTACCTACATTGGGGGCAGCAGCTATGCTGCCTATCCTGGGGGCAAGTATACTAGCTATATTGGGGCAACTATACTACCTTCACTGGGGGCAACTAGCTACCTATACTGGGGGCAACTGCTAGCTACCTATACTGGGGGCAGTGGCGGCACGGGGGGTGTGCTTTGGGTGCTGAAGCACCCCTTAAAATTCTCCAAGCACCCCCCAGCGTGAACTGACTTTCGGCATCTAATAGACGCCGTATCAGTTCACCGCAGCGGCAGAGCAGGGCTATAGTAAAATGTCCGAAGCCCTGCTCTGGAGACTTTGGGAGTTGCTGGCTGCAGAGGATCGTGGGAGCTGCGCACTGGACGGAGGCCGGAACAGGAGCTCTGCTGCAGGTGAGTAAATGTTTTTTTTTTCTTTTTAATTTATATTAGCAGCCAGGGGTAGCATTTATGTTCTGGCCAGGTCTGCTACACGATTGAAGTGTTTTCTGGACAGGTCTGCCACACGATTGCATGTATTTTCTGGGCAAATCTGCCGACATGATTGAACGTATTCTCTGGGCAAATCTGCCGACATGATTGCATGTATTTTCTGGGCAAATCTGCCGACATGATTGAACGTATTCTCTGGGCAAATCTGCAGACATGATTGAACGTATTCTCTGGGCAAATCTGCAGACATGATTGAACGCATTCTCTGGGCAAATCTGCAGACATGATTGAACGTATTCTCTGGGCAAATCTGCCGACATGATTGAACGTATTCTCTGGGCAAATCTGCCGACATGATTGAACGTATTCTCTGGGCAAATCTGCCGACATAATTGAACGTATTCTCTGGGCAAATCTGCCGACATGATTGCATGCATTTTCTGGGCAAATCTGCCGACATGATTGCATGTATTTTCTGGGCAAATCTGCCGACATGATTGCATGTATTTTCTGGGCAAATCTGCAGACATGATTGAACGTATTCTCTGGGAAAATCTGCCAACATGATTGAACGTATTCTCTGGGAAAATCTGCCGACATGATTGAACGTATTCTTTGGGCAAATCTGCCGACATGATTGAACGTATTCTCTGGGCAAATCTGCCGACATGATTGAACGTATTCTCTGGGCAAATCTGCCGACATGATTGCATGTATTTTCTGGGCAAATCTGCCGACATGATTGCATGTATTTTCTGGGCAAATCTGCCGACATGATTGAACGTATTCTCTGGGCAAATCTGCAGACATGATTGAACGTATTCTCTGGGCAAATCTGCAGACATGATTGAACGTATTCTCTGGGCAAATCTGCACACATTACGTGTATTTTCACCCGGGTTCACGTCAAATTACAGTTAGCTCCGCCCTCATCCGATCATGGCCACGCCCATTTTTTTGCCGCATGTTATAGCGCCACCCATTTTTTGCCCCTTCACCTTTTTTTTTGGGGGGGGGGGGGGTGTCTTATAATACCCAGCACCGGGTGTCAAATGCCCTAGGTACGCCACTGTGCCAGTCTATAAATCAATAATAATTATAACATGTCATTGGAAGCACATAACAGAGAGCATCATATGAAAAAGGGGAAAAATATACATGAAAATGTGAAAATTGTATTTTTCAATGAAACATTTTACATGTACAGAACAGGTCCTGTGTGAGCTAATGCAGTAAAGCTACATGGTCTTCCCACATCTGCCCAGGGCTGGTTTGGTAACTACATCCTACCTATACACGCAGCAGACTGCAGTAACATTTTATCAGAAGTGTCATGTACTCAAGTGACATTTAATAAACCAGAGCAGATATCGTCAGGTGACTACATGACTCACGTTCTGTAGTTTAAAGGTCTTTACTCTTCAGCCACCTTTACAAGTATGAAGGCAACTGCCATTTTGTGTTTCAAGTTTCTCATTTACTGATGGTTTATAGTATTGCTGTGACAAGTGTGTGGGAGTACAGCATTGGACAAGCGTATTTGATTCTGCTAGGTTTGAATTTACTTCCTTATGGCTTTCTTAAAGGGAACCTGTACTGACTAAAATTATTTAAAATAAACACGAGGTAACTTCAAATGAACATTACATAGTTACCTTGCCATCAGTTCCTCTCAGAAGCTCACCATTTTCTTCTGACAATGATCCCTTCCAGTTCTGACAACATTTTGTCAGAACTGAAATATATCAGTTGCTGTCAGTTATATATCAGTTGCTGTCAGTTATAGCTGAGTGGACAACTGAAGTGCCTGGTAATGTCCATGTTTCCCTATGGCTTAACTGGGCGATGTTACAGTTTAACAGTGTGCTGACCAGAAAGCTGTTATGGGGTAATGGCCATTTTCAAAATGGAGGACGGAGAATTCCCTTGATCACAGTGGACAAACAGGGCGCGGGAGAGGAGAATGAGGTTGAGGAGTAGACTACACGGGAGGTAAGTGTGACTTGTGTATGTTTATTTTGACTTTTAATTTTCAGTTCAGGTTTTCTTTAAGATTAAAACAAGCCATAGTACACCAATTTATGTTATGTTTTGACTTTCTGAAATAAGAAAAAGCAAACATTCAGGTGGGATGGCCAAGGAGCTGGTACAGACAGAGTTTGGGAGTATTTGAATCTGGAAACTATCTTCCAAGCACCCTTGCCTCAGATGTAGCTCTGGTGATGGATGTTCATAAAATTACTTCCTTCCACCAGGAGGCAGTATAAGGGCTGTTTCCCACCAACAACGTTTTTGCCACAATATTTCGCTGCACTTCTGATTCCAAAATTGCTGCAACCAGCATTTCATGAGCGATTCCTTTCCCCTGAAGTTGATGTGCAATTGTGGCAGAATCACCAGAAAATTGTGAAACAGCCCTTAGGCTTGTGGCCCACTAGGGGACATGTTAGTAATTTGAAAATTGTTTGCTAAGTACTACGATTTTCTGCTCCTTTGCCAGAGCGATTCAGATTTCACACTCATTGCCTTGTATTGTGAGAATGCGATTGCAACAATGCAATGGAACCACCGACCATAGGGTTCCACTGATGCAGTGCTTTGTCGATCGTCAACCCCTGGTCTTAGAGTGGTTCAACCTGTCTCTGAATTGCCATAATGGTACGGTTAAGGCATTGAGTTATCATGTAAACTTAATGTTAACCTTCCAGAAGAGCTTTCACTATTGCTGTTTATTTTCTTTTGGGCCATGACAGAAACATCAGTTGTTCCAAGAAGACTCAACACACAGGGCTCTATTCACAAAGCATTACTGCATTTGGTAATGCTCAAAACAGCTGATTTTACCGATCACCTTCCCAAATTACAATTCACTAACCTTATCACAGCACAGAAAATCAGAGTTCCCGACTAGTGAGGCAATTACCTCAGGAAATGTACAGAAATGCCAATTGACAAACATTTCCGCATTTAATTTACTTGGCAAAAATGTTCAGTATTTTTCTCCAGCTCACAGCAGCAGATAACTCGCTCTCCCCATGCTCTCTGTGCTGTGGATTTGACAGACAGCCTTTGGGGAGAGCCAGGCAGCCAATAGGGAGAGCCACACAGCCCTGCTTCTCACTGTGATTCGATCCGAAGGGGTATCCTGTGGGTCTTTCAGTGTATCAAAGCAGAAGAAGATGACAATTCTGAGGGCTTTCCTGCATCATTTTAGGTGTGTAAATCTGTATTCTAGCATACAGAAGAGCTCCCCCTGGTGGCTGTAGCACATCTAAAGGGATGACAGGATACACTGCAGAGAAAACCACCAAGTCATACATGCAGCTCCCTGCCTGCCTGCTGACCTGCTCCACGCTGGTAAGAGACACTTACTCAGAGTCGGTACAAGGTCCTCCAGCACCCAAGGCTGAGACACCAAAGTGCGCCCCTCCATCCCTCCCACCCCAGCCATCATACACTGATAGCTATTAGACTAAAAGGTGCACCAGGGCCCCCAATCCTCCCAACACCTTAATATCTAGTTATCTGGCTTGCAGTCACTGCCATGTATCCCCTTTTCTTATTTCTCTCTGCTTCATACACAATAGGGGATTGGTACCTGAGTGAGTTTTGCGCCCCCTCCTACAGTGCACCCTGAGGCTGGAGCCTCTCTTGCCTCTGCCTTGACCCGGCCCTGCACTTACTGAGCAGGGCTTAGTGAATTGAGGCATGTCTGTTCGGTAAATTACCGAATTTCTGCCTCATGCGGGAAAAAAAGTATAAAATACCGAATGAGGTATTTTACCAACCAAAATGATTTTACCAAACTGCCCATTGTGAATAGAGCCCACAGTCTCAACACCAGAGAAAGTGGACTGAAGCTTCAGGCCATCCATTCCAGGAACACAGACCTCGTAAATATTAAGGCAGTAGCTATTCCTGGTTCCTCTTATTTTATGGACCTCTTAGATGCTTCCTCAACAAGGCTATATTTGTGCCATGGTGGATACTTCCATGGAAAGGGGGAATGCATGGAAAAGAGGGAGCTGCAGCATTGTGAATATGAAGGATACACAACAGTTGCCTGCAGATGCAAGAAGGGCCTATAACACATAGGGGGCTGCTGCACAAGGACAAAGGAGGACAGTGGCATATTGGTCTTCCTATGGTCTTAATCCATATCCAGTGCTCAAACTATTTAGCTGTTATTGTGAGGTATAGTGTACATGAAGGACAGTTGGCTGCTGCTGTAAGAGGAAGAGGGAGGTTGGTGCACATAGAGGACGGGGAGCCTGATATTGAAAAGGTGCGTTGTTGTTGTACATGGGAAAGAGCAGTCTGCTCTCCATAGAAGGAGAGCTGCAAATGGAAAGAGGGCAGTGTTGCCAACTCGTCAGTAAGGAAAGTAGCTATTGGCTGTCCTAGAAGTCGCTAGAAGTCGCTGGATGATGTTATCACATAATTTGCATAACGGCTCCACCCCTGATCCCACCTACCACACATCATCCAGCAACCTGTCACCTGACGTCACCGCCCCAAGCGATCAGCACCTCTGCGGCCATTGTATGGCTCCACCCCCACACATCATGATCCAGCGACCGGCCCACACCTGACGTCACCGCCCTGCTCACCAGAAACTTGCAAGAGTGCCTGCGAGGCTGCGATAGAAGCAGGGAGAGGCTAGTGTGAGTGAGGTCCCCTGACTGGTCTGGAAGGTTCCTGGCTGTGCGGTGATTGGTTGCCCCGTACTGGGCGGCTACCCTGTGAGAGGACGGGCCAGGCTGTCTGTGTGTGAGTGGCGTGCTTTGGGACGGGGAGGGGCCAGTAGCCAGCGGCAGCTCTGTGGCAACTTAGAGTCTCCCAAATTCTAAAGTCTCCAATAACACAAAACAAAGTTGCTAGAATTGTCGCTAGTAGCTTTTTTAAAAAACTGTCGCTAGAGGGATTTCAAAAGCCGCTAAATATAGCGACAAAGTCGCTAAGTTGGCAACACTGAAGGAGGGTGGCTAAAGAGGGTTGGCCTTGGGGATTATAACTCTGATCTTAAAGAGGAACTCCAGTGAAAATAATGTAATAAAAAAAGTGCTTCATTTTTACAATAATTATGTATAAATGATTTAGTCAGTGTTTGCCCATTGTAAAATCTTTTAAATCCCTGATTTACATTTTGACATTTATTACATGGTGACATTTTTACTGTTGGCAGGTGATGTAGCTGCTGCATGTTTTTTTGGCAGTTGGAAACAGCTGTAAACAGCTATTTCCCACAATGCAGCAAGGTCCACAGACAGGAAACAGCCAAGAGTACATACTTTTCTTGTTTCTTGTGGGAGGGGTTTAACCACAATATCAGCCATACAGCGCCCCCTGATGGTCTGTTTGTGAAAAGGAATAGATTTCTCATGTAAAAGGAGGTATCAGCTACTGATTGGGATAAAGTTCAATTCTTGGTTGGAGTTTCTCTTTAAGCTCTAATATTTCCCAGTGAACTGACAGGATGTTCCTGGCTATGTATTGAGGTGTAGTGATACAAGAGTACAGTTATTTCCAGTGTAAGGCTGAAATGATGTAATACTGAGCAGGTGAAATTGTTATAGCTGCCATTTAACACGTTCAGGAAACTATATCATTAATATTGTCTTTCTATTTTTAGCTTCATAGAAATATGAACACATGAAATAAGTAATTTCAGGAACGCAGTGAGTCACCTTCTGAATTTCCATTTTTATGAAAAACCTTTAACTCTCTAGTGCTCCAAGGAGTTTACCATATTGCCTGCCTACAGATGTGTCAGAGGCCAAATACTTTGCTAAAATATTAATATGCTGATGAAAAAATATTGCTGTGCCTTCTTTTTTAATAACATTGGAACAAACACTGCATTATAAATGTACCAATCAAAACGCTTTCTATGAAAGAAATACGGCTTTATCTACAAGATAGATTATGCATATATTTTGAATGTACAGCCATCTGACACATTTATTGACCCATCTAATCATAGTCCAGAGAAGGTTTCTGGCCTGGTACTTACATTACATTTTTGTTGAAGAATAACCTTACTTAAGATAATCTTGTTTCTGTGCTTTTAAAGTTACAGGGCAGCAGGGCCGGACTTGTACTTTTTACCGCCCAAGGCCCACTATCACCAGCTGCCCCCAGACAACAGTATCCTAAACTCCCCCAACCCCCCCCCCCCCCCCCCCCCAACACGGCAGGGTTCAGATTGTAGGCTCTTCTGAGGACAATTAGTGAAGTGATGGCAGGGATAAAATTATAAGATCGTCTGAGGACAGTTAGTGACATGATGGCATCTATTAGATTGTAAGCTCCTTGGCACATTCAGTAAGAGACAGGCAGCTCGGAAATCCCTGTAAGTGCCCTTTGCTACCCCTTCGTCCCCTGATTGCCAGATCTGGCTGTTGGTAGCCACCCACCACTATGTAAAAACTCTGTGTAGCAGGACAAATGTTCAGCAGGCTTACTGCTACTACCACCCTTCTGCCTACAGCCCGCCCCTTGCTTTCCTGGTGCCCTAGGCCATGGCCTATGTGGTCTTGCCTGAAATCCGGCCATGCAGGGCAGGCACTTTACATGTTCAGGTATGGTGCATCTGGGATTAGTGTGTGCATCAAATCTGGCTATGCCACCATCATCTCGGCTACGCAGTGCCATTTTCAGTGATACATTCATTATTTCTCCCCACAACATTTGGCTACCTGTAACAATTCACCCAAATAAAAAAACAGAAGAGTGGTCAGTCAGGGCAAGACCTCAGTCCAGGCAGTAATGTCCAGTCCAGGCACAGGGTCAGTCCAGGCAGCAATCCAATAAGTAGTCCAAGCAAAGTGTCACAACAGTATTTCAAAATCAAATACAGCACACCCAGCAGCTAGAGAAGCTAAAGCTATTAAGGGCAGTGAATTCTGAATACAAGCACATTTTTATATCAGCACTCACCAATCGGTGTTCATGTGCAGTACTAACTTTTCAGGCTGAAAGTGTAGACATGTATCATAACGGCCACATACACAAATGTGCTAAGACATGTGCACAAACATGGTAGTGCACATGCACAAACTTTAGCCGCTAAATTTGTATTTAAGGCGGCTGCCAACAGCCACCCATTGTTGTTACTTCTGAGTTCTGAGCAACTGCGTGCTATTGTGACTATAGCCTGTATTTGCCTGCTTGAATACCTGTTTCTGACCCTGGATAGTTTTGACTTCACTCTGATCTGTCTGTCTGCCCATTGCCAAACTTGCCTGTATTGACCTATGATTGTCTGTTGCATGCCCTTGACTTTTGGCCTGTCTATCATTTGTCTGTCAGCTTGTTTACCGACTACACTACTTGTCACTTCCCACATTGGACTTAATTGTTCTCTCTACCTCCAGTGGGGCAATCCTGGAGGTCTTGACTAGTCCATTGCCATTCGTAGTTACTTAGAATCCACGCCCTCAGAGAGCCCACACACCCACCCAAAAAATGTTGACAGCATAAACATTTTAAAGAGGAGCTGTCAGCCATACTATCTCAGAAAAAAATACATATTTAAGTAGATAAATACTTGTTCTACTTACATACTGTAACATACGGTATGTATTGCACTGTCCACATTTTGATTTATTCATTTTTCTACAGTCAAAAAAGAGAAAATCCTTCTTAGCATTATCCATTTTAAGTGTGGCTATTTTGAAGCCAATCTTGATGTCATTTCCTCCCTTACTCTCCTCTGCCTGATTTGCCCGATCTTCACTACAGAAAGTGCATTATTTCAGCATGAGAAATATTGGCCAATCAGAGAGGAACAGAGGTGTGGGAGGGGAAAACAGGAGGGAAAGAGGCTTCAGCCAATCAGGCTGCATTAGTTAAGTCTGAGGGGAAGTAGAGAAGCGAAAAAGGACAACCCAGCATACCCTGCAATTTCCTTTTTGTGTACCAAATTTTGTGTGTACCAATTAAGAGTCAGGTAAACTGGGGAATGATCATTTATCAACAAGAAAAGTAATAGTGATTTTAACTTTTGGATTGCCTGGTTAGCATCCTTATCACTTGTTTACCAGATAAAAATAAAGTATTGATTGTTTATTTTATGTTCTGACAGTTACACTTTAATCAAATTAAACTCACAACACTACTTTTTGTTAATTTGATTGAAATCTAGCATTGCAATGCTTGTCTATTATCTAGTATTTTTTCTTCAGTTCTTCATTCAGGTTTTATACTTTATTTCTTCTTGCTTGCTTGCAGAATGTCACCTTTTTGTACTTTTCTGTTCTTTATCTTTACCCACTGCAAACTGAACACAGAGGGGCTGCATTGGGATATATGAATTTCTCACTGATTTAAATATGCTGTCTAGGATTCCCATTGGTCCACACATACATGCCAATTCGAAGCCACAAGAAGAAATTTAAATATGTGGATGCAGGAGCTCCCAGTCAGTCTGAGCTGGGTAAGCAAGGAAGATGAGGGTATTACAAGATAGACACAGATTACAATCCTGAAATGTAATAATTAAATTAAATATAAATTTCGTTTTCATAATTAAAGTGGTCTGAAACTCCGACATAACATTCAATGAAAATGTGTTTTCCTACTTTTTATTACCCATACAATTATCAAATTTGCTGTTGTGTAGTTTATCATGCCCTAAAAGCTGGCATTGTATTTTATTCAAACTGCTTTTTATTATATATTAACATCTTCTAATGAGCTATTTTGAACTGTGTGTGTGTGTGTGTGTGTGTGTGTGTGTGTGTGTGTGTGTGTGTGTGTGTGTGTGTGTGTGTGTCTGAAACACAGAGAGCATCACAGAGAGTTCCTTTACACTTGTTACATTGTATTTGCACACATTGTAACAACATTGGAATGTAAACAAATATACTGTTATCGCCAGTTTGGATGCTGATTTGAAGCTGAATAGCAGGACAAATTGCTTGTTTAACCATTTCAGTGATATTCTACTAAAAAAAATTCTGGGATAGTAGCTTTCAAGCTGTAAGGAATCTTTTAGAGCAAAGTAGAAATGCTGGCTTTCAGACCACTTTAAAGTGAAATAAGGCTCTAACATAACATTCAGTAAAATGTGTTTCCCTACTTTATATTACTCACGCAGTTATCAGATTTATATATATGTGCACAAGTAATATTGTCTGTTTACAAATTCCCAAAGTACAGTTTATCTGCTCTGAAAGCTACCATTGCATTTTATTGCAAAGCTGCTATATTTATATATTAAAATCTATCTAATGATCACATCTCAGCTCTTTCTTCTTCTCAGCTCAGTACAGCTCAGTTTGGGCAGTTTGTTAATGTTTACTAAATGTATTTGACTAAGGAATGTAAAGAAAAGATAATGTTATCACCTTGTTGGATGGGGCCAGAAGCTGCCCACTGAAGCAAGGAGATTTCCACTGAGAAACAAAGTGCTGTGTTTAACTGTTTGAATGTTGTTCCACTACAATTTTTTTTTTGGGGGGGGGTAGTAGATTTTATGTTGTAAGTAATCTTTTAGAACAAAGAGTAAAGCTGAGCTTCATACCACTTTAAGCTACTGCCCTGCTTCAGGAAAGCAGAACAAGACTGGCACTGTCCAGGCTTATTAAAACAATAAAAAAATGATTGGCGCAATAAAGCTCTGCTTTTGACATTGTTAGTACCACTTAGTGCCAGTGTGATTTTGTTATTATCTGAGTTGCTTTCTTTTTTTTTTTTTTACTTTAGTTCCACTTTAGATAAAAATAAATTGGGAACACTTATAATTGATTCAGGATCTATGAATTCACATCTCCAGGAGTAAGCAATTTGGGGAATGCAGATCAAAAGGAATATTTGCATCAAAACAGCTTCAAATAAAACACTTGAATATCTGTCTATCATTTGTAAATGAACCACACAACATAAACCAGTTGTGCTTACCTATCACATGTATTCTACTGAAAATAAAAAAGATTGCTTGAGTCATAAGGAAGAAATAGTTTTAAAAATCGATCGGTTGGAAAGGTGGCACCACCATCATGTAATTAAAATCTCTTTACTGTATCATAAAAGGCACAACTTGAAAAATGGTTTCACCTGAAAGAGCGGGGCAGTGGCTGTGCTTCTGTGCTTATCTTTGCTGCTGCGGCCTGTTGACAGCATTTTAAGAGCTATGATACAATAAAGAGCTTTTAAACTTTTAGCAGCCAAATAAAGTTTTACTTTGTCTGCAGGGCTGAATTTTTCCTGCCACTGGGGAAGGGTGCCTTCCACAGCCTGGCAGGCTAGCAGGGTATGCAGAGTGTGAGTGATGTTAAAACAGCGCAGGAGATTTGGGTGCAGCCGTTACCACCATAGGCCATAGTAGGTATTACGGCTATAGCGGTGCTCGGTGAGAAATTTTGGCGCCGTGAAAAGACGGAGCTCAAATAGCTTTTAACACACTGTAATTCGAACGCCAGCAATAGCTGGAAGCAGAACATCTTTCTCTACGGCGACCTGGAGGGGGAATAGTAATTAACGCGGCCGTGACTTGTGCAGTAGCAGGGTAAGCAGTATATAGGCTTTACCCTGCGCTCAAATCTCCCGGTGGCTATTTCATAAGTATGCTGCAGAGTGTGCGGCAGGGAGCTTTTAAAGTTATCTGTCCGGATGGATGGATTCTTTTCCCTCCACCATGGTGGCGATGTAATCCCGACATGTCTTTTCGGTTCTGATCACATGATGAGACATGAACGGGTTCCAGGAGAGCGTCACAGCTCCACCCAGTGGTGGAAAAGGGGCAATGGTAGAGTCTCTTTTATCTGTTTTACCACCCCTCTTTCACCACTGTGGCGCTGTAATGCTGACATGGTCTCCTGGGTCCTGATCACATCACATCATGTGATCGGATGTGACCCAAAAGACAGGTCGGAAGTTCAGAGCTACAAGTGGAGGAAGAAAAGAAGCCGTCCGGAACAGGTAACTATGCCACCTGCATGTTTGGCTGCATTAGGCATCCATACTGGAAGAGGTTTAGAGTACATAGCAGTTTCAAACTGAATATTTTTTTTGTTTGAAACTGCTAACAGGGTAATTATATGGTGGTGGTGCCGATCTTTACATCTGATTGATGATTGTGCCCTGGGGGTATACGGGGACTTGTGGGTCAGGGCACACCATTGGAAATCTTATCTTCATCTTAAGACCATTAACCCATTGTTGAGTAGCAATCTCTCTTTCTCTCTTTGTGTATTGTTTTAAAAATCAACCTTATTAACATCTATATGGGACTACCTTTATATATAAATGGCAAGGCAAAGTGGCCTCAACCCTGGGATTCCATTGTTGTATATTTTGTTTGAAGAGTGAAGATCATTATTTTACAGTTTATTACCAGATGCTACAAGTTTACTTTTCACCTTAAAGCAGGGGCATAACTACAAATCTTGCCCACCCCCACCCAGCTAAACAGTGACGGGGCCCCCAATGGTCACACCACTACGCTCGCCTCCCGTTGCTGACCCTCACAGCCTGCAAGAGTCATAAAACAAGTGTGGACGTCATGATCTTCATACCCATAACAAGTGTAGCCACAAAAACACCTGATCTGAAGGATGGACCCCTTCATTGGAAGAAAGGAAGGCTAGTAGTTAGGGCCCCCTTACAGCTCTGGCCCCCCCTGCAATTGCAGGAGCTCAGGGCTGGATTTACCATAAGGCACTGTAGGCACATGCCTATAGGCGCCTGATGTTGGAAAGGCGGCTTACTCCCCTCCCTGAGAGCCTCTCTCCCTCTTTCTTCATGTAGAGTCCTGATGAGAGTGTAACTCACCCAGCTCTCAGCATTCCACTGATAAGATCTCCCTTCAGTCAGGGGCACCTCTAGCTACTTAATACTGAGGTTCATCCAGCTACCTAACACTTGGGGGCTCCTACAACTACTTAATATTGGTGGTACCTCTAGCTTACTTAATACTAAGGGGCACCTGTAGCTACCTATGTTGGGCAAGGACAGTAAAGGAGAAGCTGAGACAGCCAGCACACTTGTAGTCCAGTTTCGTCTGGGGTTTGTAGGCTCATGGAGAGCGAATTCTAAGGTGCCAGGACATCTGTGCCTATAGGCTCCTGTGAAGTAAATCTGGGCCTGCAGGAGCTACTCCCCTGTAGTTATGCCCCTGCATCTGAATTTAGGAGCTTTTCTACAAACAAAGGTCATACGTGAGTTCAGTTCCCCTCACAAAGACAATTGCACACTTGGGCACTTAGGCTTTACACTTACCAGAATTGCATTTGTGTGAATTTGTTTGTGTTGCACATGTAATGTGCTTCAGTGGCATCACGTTTTCCCTGTGGTTTTTTATGCTTTTTGTGATTTTTCTGCTGTTTAAAATCGTGCCCCAGATCTGCTTTTTTCAAGTCAATGGGAATGAAGAAACATTTAAAAAAAAAAACATTTTTGTATGAAAAATCGAGTTTGAAGTTAGATACATTTTCATGTATATGAACTTCATTGGCATGCACTTGCAATCTGAAAATTCACAAAATTGCAGAGAAAAAAATCAACGGAAAATACCCTGCAAAATTGCAAAGTGCAGATTCGTGCATGCGGAAAATTGCGATGAATCGCTGGCAGAATATGCATGGATAAGCCTGAATGCTGCCGTAACCCATTTTGCACAGTGACACTCCATTCCGGACATATTGATCTTTTTTTCTTACATAGCTATATATTGCCGTATGTAGCCCTGTACTCCCAGTGATGTCACAGAGCCTAGGATGCTTAGCTATGCGGAATTCTCTTCCCTGAGCATTCTGGGAGACCAGGTATTTTTTCTTCTGGCTTCAGAAAAAAGTATACAAACATTTTGCAGAGCTGCACCTGACAGGACTAAAGATGTCACCACCTTGTTACCTTTCAGAAAATAAATCAGGGAGAGCAAATGTTGAGGAAAGATTTTACAATGGACAAACACTGACTTTACAATTTATAAAGTAATATAGTAGAAAATAAGCAGTTGTATTAATTACGTTATTTTCAGTCCAGTTCCTCTTTAAGCCTCGTATTCACTTCCTACATAACCAATCTGGTGACAATTTTTGGCTGACATGTGCTGCCACTAAGAAGGGCGGTGTGCAGAACACATCCGGGGGGTGGAGGGAAGGTGGATGAACACCGGAGTTGAGCTGCGTTTGGGCGAGATGATCCGGTATGCCCGATCTCTTGCCGATATACCAGGCCGCCGAACACACACACTAGATTCATGCTTGATACAGTCTTTAGCAGCTGCCTTGTCCAGGTTTAATCTATGGTGTGTACGGACCTCAAGTGTTCCAGCTGATCAGTGTGTTTTTGTATTCAAAAACATCAAATAGGTAGATGTTATAAAATATTGGATTTCGTACAAATACACAAGGCTGCAGTATCAAGGATTACAATGCTTGGACAAGCGCATCCACCTTTACAGCTCCCTGCCTGATAGAGGAAGACCATAAATATGTGGCTAATAACATTACAGACATCTTTTAGTATCCCTTAATGAGATGAAATACAGAAGTCTAAAGGCCCCTGAGGTCATTGGCAAGCATAATTGTGGGAGTGATAGAATGATGCTGGTTGCACTTTGTTCGTCTTGAAGGCTCCTCCGTTAAGGATTGATAAGTAGCTTCTTCATAGGCATAGTCACCATGGTTACCAGTGCTTCCTTTAAGCCTCTGGTCTATGTTGCCAGGATTGTTTTATTGAACATATTAACTGCGTAAAGGATTAGAAGTGTCCTTACCATGATGAGCAGTTGCGGGCGTAAAATAAAAGGTTGCCAGTTACAGGCCAGCCATAATGGTAAACACTGAGTTCTGTGCGTGATGCGTGGGGGCGGGGCCTTACCAAATGGTGCTGCTGAATAAGTGGGGTTTGTCCTTATAGTGGAGACCATCTTTTAACCACTGACTTCAGCCACTGAACTGCAATATGCTGACAATTAGCCACCTATAAATGTCAGCCATAAATCTTCGCTGTGACTGTATTCAGGTTCTGTATTTAATCAGATGGGTTTCATACGCCGCAGGGAAGACTTTTAGATGTCACTGGTGTGCACAGCTATGATTGTAATAAATGTGCCAGACAGGTGATCATTGCAGTCTACCCATCCCCATAGAGACGCGCTGTCAGATCATTTTAAGGAAATGTGTTCCTTCTGCTGGAGACTTGACAGAGTGAAAAAAATGTTGGCTGGGGGATCTCTCCTCCATATTTATCGCTGCTTATCCTTGCTTACTAGGAACAGGAAAGAGAACATGAAGGATAATCTTTCTCCATCCCCTCCACCCACATTTTTCTTATTTAAGTCTAGAAAAAAAAGATTTTTTTCCCAGTGCTGCGACTGTTACAGCACAGTCAGCTGACACAGGACAATAGCATTACAAAAGATACTATATATACAGTGGTGCTTTTAAGAGGAACTGTAGTGAAAATAATGTATCCAATAAAGAAAAGAGATGCATATCGGCACTGCAGTCTTCCGTATTTATTCAGTGAAGTGGGCAATGTACATACAATGAATGGTAGTCGTGAGCGAAAGTGGCAAACAAAATGGAATGCACATACCGGTCCTTATGGGCAGTGAGTGGTTGGGTGGGTGCAGGGCAAAGGCTGCCTGACAGCCGTTTCGCACCGACAGCACTTCTACAGAGGCTCCGTAGAAGCGCTGTTGAGTTTTCTTGACTTTTTTTAATTGGATACAATTGTCAGCTTTGCCGGTCAGAGCACGTGATATTCCCATTAGTAAGCGTTCTGCTCCTGAATCGATGCAGTAGCCACCCTCCTGTGATTTAAACAGCTGCAGTGCCAACAGCTTTCTCTTTTTTTCTATTGTTGAATAGTGAAAATAATGTAATTAATACATTTGCATTTTTTTCTATAATATTATTTTATAAATTATTTAGTGATTTTTTGTCTATTGTAAAATGTTTCTTCACCCTGATTTACATTCGGAAATGTATCACAACAGGTGGTAACATCTTTAGTTTTGCCAGGTGATCGCTGCAGAATGTTTATTTCTGAGAGTTGTATGATCACCACAATATCAGCCATACCGATGTCCTTGAGGATCTATTTGAGAAAAAGTAACAATTTCTTATGGGAAAGGGGGTATCAGCTACTGATTGGGATGCAGTTCAATCTTGGGTTTAAGTTCCTCCAAGTCAAGTCCCCATTACTAAGGATGGATTAGGAAATCATCAGCCTCTTTGTCAATTTCACCATCTTTAACTTCTACACGACCGCGTCACAATGGGCGTGGCCGCGGCGGCAGCCCCAGGACCGCCTAACGCCTAAAGTCCTGGGGCTGCAGTTTGCAGGAGATTGTGCGCCGGCTGCACGGGCATCTTCTGTTAGTAGGTGGAGCTCTGCAGAGCTCCACCTTCAGTCTCCGCTCGGGAGACTGTTAGACAGCAAAACCGCCGTCTAATTACATTGTACAGCGTTGCGATGTGCGGTGATCAGCTGTCATAGGCTGAAGCCTATGACAGCTGATCACGGGGATTGGCTGGAGGGAGGGAGGGGAGAATATGTGAACATAAAAAACAGGCATTTTTAATAAAAAACAAACACATAAATATAAATAAACAAACAAACATTCGGGGGGCAATCTGACCCTACCAACAGAGAGCTCTGTTGGTGGGGAGAAAAGGGGGGAGTAATCACTTGTGTGCTGTGTTATGCGGCCCTGCAGCTTGGCCTTAAAGCTGCAGTGGCCTATTAACAGAAAAATGGCCTGGTCACTAGGGGGGTTTAACACTGTGTTCCTCAAGTGGCTAAAACAGCCCAAGTTTCACACAGCATTTGGAACCCATTCTATTGCATGGAAGTTACTGTTATGAAGAAGTTTCTATAACCAGAACCTCTGATCTGCACAGTCACATGACCACTATTTCGCCACAGGAAAATAGGTTTTCGAGCTTTTCATTTTAGTTAAGACTGTGTGGTGGATGAAGATAAAACTCTTAACTGGAATTATATTAATCTTATGCAGTAGGTGCTTTTTCTTTCATTATAACCTAAATTGTATCAAAAAAAATGTGTAGCAGCTGTTACAAAGACATGTTTTTCTTTAAATGTTATTATGCTGTTGCTTATCTTTTAGAGCAGGGAGGAAGTTCTGAGTTCAGGTCTGCTTCAACATTTAATATAAATGCCACAAGACTGGTATTCTAGAGCGGTTTAAATTGGCTGAGCTTATAGCTACACATAGTCCATGGCTGTTGCTTCCATATGGCCAAAATGGACATTTGTGCCACAAGTCTGGTAATGTGGAGGTCAACATTTGGAGCCAGGAAAGAGGAACACTTAAACCAGCCCCTGCCATAGTCCCGCCCAAAATTTACATGCATCATGTGCCCACCTCCCTCCCCTATATAGTTCCCTGGTGTATAGTGACCCACCTTTGATTATAAACAGAGGTAGCTTTAGGCAGTGTCACTTAAACATAACTAGGCAGAGTTACCTGGCTTTTGTGCTGGCTGATTTGTGGACTGGCCTGCTGCCAGGTTATCTGGCATCCCACCATAGTGTTCCCTCACTTTCTAGTGGACCCCCTCCCATGCTCCCACAGGCCTCTCATTAAGGCACCACAACTCCCAGCATGTCTCCATTGACAAACCGCAGCTCCTTCCATGCCCCCATTAAAGGCATCACAGCACCCAGTGTGGCACCACAGCACCCAGTATGTTCACATAGAGGAACCACAGCACCCAGCATACCCCCGATTGATGCATAACAGCTCCCAGCATGCCCACCATTGAGGCACAAGAGCTGACTGCTTGGGGGACATCTGGGGCACCCCAGAATAGATCCGGGGCATGTGCCACTGATCTTTGGGGCTAGCAACGCCCCTGCTGAAATCCATACAAAAATGATGTGCAGTGATAGATCCCACTCTTATCAGATGTCGTGTCGAACAGAGAGGGATCAATCTTTTTGGGAAAATTGACAGTAAGTCTGCCAGTGTATAGCAGGCTTTAGATGGACGCTGGCTGTCTGACTGGAGGAGGATTGCTCTGTGGGTTTGGAACATTCTGCTTGCTGGAATGGGGTTTAAGATTTTTAAATGTACTTACCTCACCATTTTTTGCTGTATTTATAGTGTGTGGAATGTGGATGGCTGCTGTGAGTGGAGTGCTGAGCCTGTGTTTCCAGCTTCTGACGTGCCTTACCTTCAAGTACGGTCCCTGCAGCCAGTGTCCATCCCCTCCTCCGGGGATTGTGCAGAGTGTTTAGAGGAGAGGAAGATGGAAGGTCAGAGGGCACAGCTGCCGGAGCATGACAGCCAGGCAGAGGACAGTATCCCACATGTCACAGAAGTGTTTAGTAGAGATGGCGCGAATGGTTCCACCGCGCACTTATTCGTGCAAACTTCGGTGGTTCGCGTTTTCGGTGACCCGCCAACTATATGCGAGTTCGACCCGCCCCCTATACTACATCATTACGGTCAACTTTGACCCTCTACATCACAGTCAGCAGACACAGGGTAGCCAATCAGGCTACACTCCCTCCTGGAGCCCCCCCCCCCCCCCCCTTAGAAATAGCAGGCAGCGTCAACCATTTCACTCACTCGTGTTGCTGCAGTAATTAGAGAAGGGAGAGAACCTGCGGACATAGGGAAAGCTTAGTTAGGCTCTTGTGTTAGGCTTGTTAGCTTGCTCCTCGCTGATACTTATTGCTAAAAAGCATTCCTCATCTTCAACAGCTCTTTCGAGAGCTAATGTTGTTCTTGTGATCTATTTTTTGTGTGTGTGTGTCCCACAGACACTTGTGTTGCATATACAGCCCTGTCAGTCTGTCGCAGCTGCTGGACCTTGGCCCCTTGGTAATTCCTACTGTGCCACTGCCAGGCCCAGCACATTCAGTGACTACCTGTGTGTGTATGATAGCTGCACATTTGTAATACCAATCCCTGCACACCTGTTCAGTAGTGCACCTACCTACGTGACCGCAAGCAGTGTCATATTATATACCAGTCAGTCACTGCACCTGTTCGCGGTACCTGTGTGTGTGACAGCTGCACATTTGTAATACTAATCACTGCATACCTACTTGTTCAGTGCACCTACATACGTGAGTGCACGCAGTGTTATATACCAGTCACTGCACCTAGTCACGGTACCTGTGTGTGGGACAGCTGCACATTTGTAATACCAATCACTGCATACCTACCTGTTCAGTAGTGCACCTACCTACGTGACCACAAGCAGTGTTATATTATATACCAGTCACTGCTCCTGTTCACGGTACCTGTGTGTGTGACAGCTGCACATTTGTAATACTAATCACTGCATACCTACCTGTTCAGTGCACCTACCTACGTGAGTGCACGCAGTGTTATATACTAGTCACTGCACCTATTCACGGTACCCGTGTGTGTGATAGCTGCACATTTGAAATACCAATCACTGCATACCTACCTGTTCAGTGCACCTACCTACGTGACTGTAAGCAGTGTTATATCATATACCAGTCACTGCACCTGTTCATGGTACCTGTGTGTGTGACAGCTGCACATTGTATTGATACCAGTCACTGCATACCTGTTCACTGCACTTGTGTGACTGCACATTGTATTAGTCAAGTCAGTGCATACCTTTCACTTCATCCCCCCAATATGGGCAAAAAAGGCAGAGGCAGGCCACCCCGGCAGGTCTGTTCTAGGTCATGCTGTTGTGATTTCGTGCAGCCCTGGACCAAAGGACTGTGTTCAGAAGGCGCATGCCATCAACCCCCAAGATTGTCAGGACGTAGTTGACTATTTAACACAGAACACCTCATCTTCCTCAGCTTCCGCACGGAAGCGTGACATATCTTCCTCCTCCTGCTCTGATTCTGGCACCCCACTTAACACTCATTCCGGCGCCACCACCAAAGTGCCATCACCCCAGGGCTCAGCGGTGTGGAAATTTTTTTGTGTGTCTGCCTCAGATGAGAGCAATGCCATCTGTACTCTCTGCCACAAAAATTGAGCCGTGGAAAGACCAAGACCCGCGTAGGTACAACTTCCTTGTGAAGGCACATGATGACAAAGCACAAACTGCAATGGGATGACCACCTGAGGTAAAGCAGCACACAAAAGCATAGCCACACACCACAGTGGAAGATACCAGGCCGCAATTGTTTCTCAAAACAGGTGATACCCAAACTGTACCGTGATGTTGAAAGGCAAGTGGTGTCATCTCTGGCACACAGCGTTGGGATAAGGGTCCATCTGACCACGTGGTCTGCAAAGCACGGTCAGGCCAGCCCGAAGACTAAGTCAGTCCCCACACACAGCATCTCTGCCTGCACGCCGTGCCCACACAAAGCATCTCTGCCTGCCCTAAGACTAAGTCGCTCCCCACACAGCATCTCTGCCTGCAGGCCGCTTGACTGCCTTCTGCACCACCAACAACAGGGTCCAGGACTCCAGGCGGATTCCTGAATTTTTAAGGCCGCTGCAGTAATTAGAGAAGGGAGAGAACCTGCTGTAGACATAGGGAAACCTTAGTTAGGCTCTTGTATTAGGCTTGTTAGCTTGCTTCTTGCTGATACTTATTGCTAAAAACCATTCCTCAACAGCTCTTTTGAGAGCTAATGTTGTTCTTGTGTGTCCTTTTTTTGTGTGTTTCCCACAGACACTTGTGTTGCATATACAGCCCTGTCAGTCAGTAGTAGCTGGCCCTTGGCCCCTTGGTAATTCCTACTGTGCCACTGCCAGGCCCAGCACATTCAGTGCTATATTAGTGCACGCAGTGTTATATTATGTACCTGTGTGTGTGACAGCTGCACATTTGTAATATCAATCACTGCATACCTACCTGTTCATAACTTGCCATCCAACTTCTGTCTTCCCCTGCCTCAAGTGTCCTGTCAGAAAGGACCTTCAGCGCAGCTGGAGGCATTGTCACTGAGAAGAGAAGTCGCCTAGGTTACAAAAGTGTTCAGTACCACACTTTAATCAAAATGAATGAGCCATGGACCCCGGAGGGCTACTGCCCGCCCGAAGACTAAGTCAGTCCCCACACACAGCATCTCTGCTAGCAGCGGCCGCTATAATAATTTTTCTGGTGCGTGTACATGCCTGCCTAATTTTTCTGGCTGCACTGCAGCTGCAACAACAAAACAAAAGGCATGTACATGCGTCAATTCCCCTTTGTGACCGTTACCTTGCCGCAGTGAAGGGGCTTGCGTATCACAATGAAGCAATGACCGCCGGCTATATGAGTGTCTCGGGGGGGGGGGGGGGGGGCGGCACACCCACGATAATAAGGTCGTTGCTTCATTGTGGACAGATCAAATTCGATCAGCTGGACAGTCACTGTTCTGTCATTGAGCTAACTTAGCCCGGCGACCATATGGGCTGGAAAGTCACCATCACCTGCACTCTCATCATGGTGCGCACCAGTCCAGCACGGCCGTCACTACACAAACAGCTGTTTGCAGTCACTGCATACCTTTCACTGCATCTGTGACTGCACATTGTATTATACCTGGCAGTCAGTGCATAGCTTTCACTTGAATGGATGGCAGACTTGCCCTCCATAACAGATTCTCGTTAAAGGATTTAAAGTTGATTCATCACATATACAGCAGAGCCTCGAAAGTCCTCCTGTATTGTTATTTTTCGTCACTACCTCCCTGAGTCGGGACTTGCATGCCATGCCTGCTGCCTTCCTTGCATGTGTGGTGGTAGCCGTTCCTGCTCCTTTGCCCACAGCGTGCCTGCTGCCTTCCTTGGATGTGTGGTGGTAGCCGTTTCTCAGGCTCCCACTCCGGACCGGAATCGAACCCGGATTCCCCGGCCATTACCCGTGGTCACCATGGTACTGAGAAAGTAATATGGAAACTTGTTTATCAGTCACACAGTTGAATGAATGGCAGACTTGCCCTCCATAACAGATTCTCGTTAAAGGCAAGTGGTGTCATCTTTGGCACACAGCGTTGGGTCAAGGGTCCATCTGACCACAGATGCCTGGTCTGCAAAGCACGGTCAGGGCAGGTACATTACTTATACACCACAATGGGTCCTTCCTTGGATGTGTGGTGGTAGCCGTTTCTCAGGCTCCCACTCCGGACCAGAATCAAACCCTGATTCCCTGGCCATTACCCTTGGTCACCATGGTGTTGAGAAAGTACCATCGAAAGTTTCACACAGTTGAATGAATGGCAGACTTGCCCTCCATAACAGATTCTCGTTAAAGGTACTGAACAGCCAACAGAAAAAGTAATTTAAAAAAATAGATGTAAGCTTTAACAATGGTAGCGAAAGAACCATTGAAAGTTGATAAGGCAGTCAGACATTACCTGATATCACTGAGGAAGAGCAATCTTGCCATGGTGCGCACCAGTCCAGCACGGCCGTCACTACACAAACAGCTGTTTGCGGTGCGTTACACAGTGAGTTTGGTCTGTCAGTGTGAACCAGTACACTTATTACACTCCCTGATTGATGTATACACATGCTAGATGTTTTGAAGCACTTTAGGCCTGCAATTTAGCATTCAGTGTGATTTCTGCCCCTAAAACGCTGCTTTTCGTCAAATCCAGAATTTTCCCCCGGGACTCTTGGCGTGTATCCCACTCATCCATGCAAAAACTCAGATGTTAGACCCTTTGAAACATCTTTGACATCACTTTTGTGGCCAGCATAAATGTCTCTAGTTTTCAAAGTTCGTCTCCCCATTGAAGTCCATTGCGGTTCGAAAAGTTTGCGCGAATCAAACTTTTTTCGGAAGTTCGCGTTCGAGGTTCGCAAACCTAAAATCGGAGGTTTGAGCCATCTCTAGTGTTTAGAAGCAGACACAGTGACAAGAGATGTGTGGGGAAGCAGACACAGCAAATTTGCAAGGAAAGAGGAGAGCAAAGCAATAATTTGGGGCATTGTTACTGATGTCATCATTGCTCACTTCTGTATAGGAAGACTGTCCCGCGGTGACTGCTCTGTTCTCTGTAATCGCTCTGCCACTCTCCATTCTGACTTCTCAACCCGGGACACAGGCATAATGCCGCGGGAGGCGGGATCAAGCCTCCCAAAGCAGGACCGTCCCACCAAAATCAGGGCAGTTGCTGGGTTTGAAGTCATAATAACTATACTGTCAGAACTGTATTAAAATGAAATGACTTCACTTTCATTATTGCACAGGGCTCTGCCTTTCCTATGATGTAGTTTTACTGCTACAGCCAAAAAAGAAATTGCTGGTTTAATAGCAAGGCAATGGAGAGCCCAGGCAGTTTCATCAGTTTGGGCGGAGTGGAAATCATTAGAATAGGTGCAAAGAAAAAGAAAGCTTCCTGAAATATGGAACATACAGGGCCGGTTCTAGACTTTTTGCTGCCTGAGGCAAACTTGTGAGGATGCACACCTCCCCCTCCCTCCCCCTACTTGGAATGATCGCACCTGAAAATTTACTCTGCTTCACTTAATGTTCTCACATGACATGCTGCAGCTCAACAATATAGCACTTTGCCTGGCTGTGAGCTGTGACAAACAAACTGCCTCTGCCACTCCATTCCTCCTCAGCCAGGACAGCAGTGCCACCTCCTCCCTACTGCTGTGCAAGTCAAATGAAACTCTACTGCTCTCCTGTCTCCCCCGTCCTCACTCACTGTCAGACTCCTCTCCTCTCGCTTCTCCTCCTACTCTGACTGCTGTTAGTGTAAACACAGTACAAACATGCTGCCCCTGTAATCTTCCTCAAATAATCAGCTTGTTACCTGTGCATATTGAACTTCCTGCCTACTTCTATTGTAACCCCCCACAGCACCCTGATGTCACACATGAGAGATCTCACACTGGTGAGAAGCAATTTCATGTGCTGAGTGTGGGAAATGTTTTGCACAGAAATCAAAGCTTGTTTCACGTGGCAGCTTTCACAATGGAAATAAGCCCTGCTCATGTTCTGAGTGTGGGAAATGTGTTAGGCAAAAATCGCTGCTTGTCAGACATGAGATGTCTCACACTGTGCACATGAATATGGCTTCTCACAAGTGTGTGACCTCTCATGTGTGACAAAAACTGAATGTGTAAAACATTTCCCACACTCACCACATGAATACGGCTTCTCACCAGTCTTAAAGCTCTCTTGTTTGACAAGCAGTGATTTATGCCCAGCACATTTCCCACACTCAGAACGTAAATTGGGCTTATGTCCAGTGTGAAAATTGCCATGTAATGCAAGCTCTGATTACTGTGTAAAACCTTTCCCACATTTCCCCCAATCAATTTCATGCTGAAGTCGATCAGAAATCAGCCCTGTGACGCCTCCTCACCGACCTGACGCTGCCTCCCAATGTTTAATGTCCTCCCCTCTCCTGTGCCCAGTGCACTTTATACAGTACCTGTATGCAGCCGCCCCTTCCTCCAGGCTCACTCCACCGCTCATGCACACGCCCCACGTGGTTGCCTAGTAAGGGCCCATTTCCACTAGCAATCACACAAACGCTAGCCATTGCTTTTTTTCATGCGATTGTGATTTTGCATACACAATGCACTTGCATTGCAAAATTGCGGTAAAAATCCCGAACACGATCGCGCATTGGGCAAAATCGAATCGTGATAGTGGAAAATATCTACCCTGATTCCTATGGTAATTGCAAAACCTAGCGATTTAAACATCGCTAGCATTTTGCGATTTTGCTGAATTGCTGTGCAGTGGAAAAGGGCCCTTGGGGCATGTGTGTGACATTACACACGTGCCCGCGTTACTAGGCATGTGGGGCACGTGTATGGAGCAAGGAGTGCCCCAGGAGGCAGCGGAGGACAAGTAGTGGCCATAGACAGGCAATGTATAGTGCACTGGGCTCCAGGGGAGACACATTAGGGGGAGAAATAACGAGGGGTTTCGTCATGATCATTGCTCGTCCTGATATCGCTCGCCGTTACAACTGCGCACCCGATCAAGCAAGTTGGCCCTACATATTGCAGCATGTCGGACCGATTAATGCAACTAATTTCGGGCCGAAATTGTTCGCATGAATTGATCGGACATGATGCACGATGTTGGGCCAAAGGTCAAATGTGGAATAGTTGCCAAAAAATACATATTTTGCGCAAATGCTTTTTTATTGGTGTTTTTAAAAAAAAAAATGTAATGGCTGTCGACTTTGGTGGTTAATAGCAAAGCCTCCATAAAAGCTAGAATACCCAACTTTTAATGGTACAATAATGAGGACAGGAGAAACAAGGAGAACATTTTTTTGTTTAGACTTTATAGTTTTGGAGAAAATTGATTTTAAAGTTCATGTTCAGAGTGTGGGAAATGGATGAAGCATACTTTGGTGGTTAATAGCAAATCCCCAATATGTGCTAGAAACAGCAATTTTTGGGGGTATGATAAGAAGGACAGGGGAAACATTTTTGTTAAAAAAAAAACGTATCGTTTTGGAGAAAAGCTATTTTAAATTTCATGTTCAGAGTCTAAGAAAATGACTGCAACATTCTTTGGGGTTAATAGCAAAGCCCTCATATGTGCTAGAAACAGAACATTTTCTGGGTGTGTTAAGGAGGATAAAGGAAATGAGATGAAATTATTTTTCAAAAATGTATATATATTTTTTTAACTTAGAGTGTGGGGGAAAAAAAAAAGACGTGGGGTCCCCCCTCCCGTGCCCCTTTCAACCCCTTGTCCCCATGCAGGCTGGGATAGCAAGAATGCGGAGCCCCGGCCACATGGGGCTTCAAACCCTGAGCTATACCAGCCCGCATGGTCCATGGTATGGGGGGGGGATTCTGGAAGAGAGGGTGGACAAGCCTTCCCCTCTTCCCCAGAGCCCCTTGTCCAATCCATGGACAAGGGGCTTTTCCTTACCTTTGGTGCCCCAGGAGGAGGTGGGAGCTGACTATACCTAGGGGGTGGGTTCATGGGGGCATCTGGGGGCCTCCTCTTTAGGTGAAATGAGTATAGGAGTACATAGTATGCCTTACCCATTACCACAAAGGGTTTAAAAGAAATAAAAATGCAACAACGAGAAAAGTATTTTAGTGTTTCTAAATTAACCATGAATACTTACCTTTAAAAAAAAATTCAATATCAGGAATGTCTTGCATCAATTTCATCAGCTACCTTGATTGAAGATCTCACACACGCCGCTCCCCGCTGCAGCTCTAGCTATACTAAGTATAAGCTAGAGCCCAAGGCATCTTTACATTTTCCTCCAATCCAAGGCTCCCCTTTGGTCTATTAACCAGTAGTAAATGCTTTAAAGAATACCTGAAGGAAAAAAAAATGTGTCCCTATGGGGTACTTACATTGGGAGGGGAAGACTCAGGATCCTAATGAGGCTTCCCCCATCATCCTAGACCCTCTTCATACAGTGCTGGCTGCCCATGGAAGTACAGCCAACAAGCTTGTCAGCTGTGCATGTAGGCACGTTACTGGCTGCACAGTAAGCAGACCCAAGCAGGCTTGGCTATTATGCTAGGTACACACGATGCAATTTTCTGACAGATTTACTGTCGGATCGTTTAATTCAAACATGTCCGATCTGATTACCATCGATTTCTTGATCAATTTTTTGTTCACTTTCACTGAAAAATCTTTTGAAAATTCAATCAGAATTCAGATCAGACATGTTGGAAATAATCCATCTGACAGTAAATCTGTCAGAAAATTACATTGTGTGTTCCTAGCATTACCGCCGGAGCACGAGCACTGCTAAAATGCGCAATGATGGAACCAGGAACGCCCAGGCAGCCGAGGAGTCTCTAAAATGGGAGCGGACATCTGGCTGAGACTCATCACCATAGTGACCATGGAGTAAGCATCGGGATGGTGAGCGGGATTGCCTAATCACAGGTGGTAGTGATGGTTTGTGGGTAATGTAGTCAAAATGCGGCTGAGGCATAATGAAGGATGTGGGCATGCTGAACCAGCCGGGCAAAATAAGGCCGGGGGCGGGGAGGAATACAGAATGTAGTGGAAGGATTGTCTGCTGGTCTGTGGCTGGACTGGCCATATTATCTGGTGAGTGTGATTTACTGGCTCCAGAGTGGTGTTTTTGGAAGCGGACACGGCGTGTAAAAGTGGTGAAAAAGTAGGAAGGATTTTGGAATTACAAGTAGGACTTTTTGAGGGTTCAGATGTGAAGAAAAGTAGGAAGTGTGGAAGAGCCCTGTGGGGTGAAGTTCATGCACGGAGTTTTAAGTCTTTAAGTGAATTCATTATGATTTATAGCTTATGGCTTATTGAAAACTGACCAATTGAGGTTTATTGATCTGTAGAGAGCTTACAGTGGCTGGATAGTGTAATGGTTAAGGGCTTTGCCTCTGACACAGGAGACCTGGGTTCAAATCTCGGCTCTGCCTGTTCAGTAAGCCAGCACCTATTCAGTAGGAGACCTTGGACAAGTCTCCCTAACACTGCTACTGCCTATAGAGCGCGTTCTAGTGGCTGCAGCTCTGGCGCTTTGAGTCCGCCAGGAGAAAAGCGCGATATAAATGTTCTGTGTTTGTTTGTTTACCATTTTTTTAAAATAATAAAACATTCTAGGCCAACACTAGGCCAACACAGTGGAATCAGTGTTGTTTTGGTCACTTTACTGTCATTGAACTACCTCAGTCCAACCATAGATGCTGAAAAACCGCCATCGCCTGCACTCTCACGAACGTACGCACAAGCACTGCGACCACTACACAGCAGTACACAAAGATTACCGGCAAAAAGACTAAAATGTATGTCCTGAGGGTGTCAGCTATTGACAATGTTCTTTCTGGTTGCAATAAACCGTAGAGTTTGGTCTGTAAGAGTGAACCGGGCCTAACCCTTACACTACCTGATGGACATGTACAAACGCCAGACGTTTTAAAGCAGCACTTTATTCCACGAATGTAGGAATGTAATGTGATTTCTGCCCTTTAGTGATTGAAACACAACTCTGCATCAACTACATAACTTTTGGTGGGACTTTTGTCATGGATCCCGCTCTGGCATGCCACAGTCCAGGTATTAGGCCCCTTGAAACAACTTTTCCATCACTTTTGTGGCCCGAAACAGGCCCTATAGGTTTTAGAATTTGTCTGCCCATTGAAGTCTATGGCGGGTAGCGCGGTTCGCCTATTCGCGAACCTTTGTGGCACATTTGATGTTCGCATCATCACTAATGGGATTGACTATTTCCTGCAAAATCTCCAGAGACCAAGAGAATTCTTTACACTTCTGTTATTACTGAGGGACAAGATGGGAGCTGTGAATAATAGAACATGCTTTTAGCTACTGAGAAAGAGATGTCTGTTTTTTTTTTTTATTGCAAGAATAACAGTTTCATTCCTCTTTCCCGCTCTGCCTAGTCATTTAATACCTGATGGAGAGACATAGCTCATACATACTGTATAACCGAAGATCCACATGCCAATTATAACAACAGGTGGAATAACAACATGGCAAATGGGAAATTGCACGATATTTAAAGTTAAGCAAAATTGCTGAAATTAATTTTTGAATTCTCTTCTGTTACCAATTTCTGAGTTTTGGTTTGACTTTCAGCATACAATACTTCCTAAATAAACAAAATGTGAATCCAGGAACACCCAAAAAAAATAGGCGCAATGTAAAAATGTGTGTGCCAAGGTCCTCACCCCTGTACCAAGGGGTCACTTATAGCTCAGACTTCCAAAGGACTGGCACAACACCAAGTAAGTATAGCTCAAATACTTTTATTAGGTCATTAAAAATGACAGCAAGTTGCTGTCATTTTTTATGACCTAATTAAAGTATTTGAGCTATACTTACTTGGTGTTGTGCCAGTCCTTTGGAAATCTGAGCGCCTAAATAAACAGAAATAAACAGAGATTCTATCGTTTTAAAACTTGTTTTTTTTGTCCTGCCTGAACGATATTTATCGTTTTAAGCCCTGCTTTGCTGCCGTTTGGAAAATGTCTGCCCGACGAATTTAACGTTTAATAGCACAGCCCCCTTAAAAGCTAAAAACACCAAATTTGCAGGGAATGTTAAGAAGAAAATTGTGAACAAGAGGGAATTTTTTTTTTCAAAAAGACCTTATAGTTTTTGAGAAAATCGATTTTGAATAATTTCATTCTGACCGTGGGAAAATTAAACGCCCGCCAACTTTACCGGTTAATAGCAAAGCCCCTTCAAATGCCAGAAACACCAAATGTGTAGGGAATGTTAAGAAGAACAGTGGGAACAAGAAGAAAATGTTTTTTTTCAAAAAGACCTTATACTTTTTGAGAAAATCGATTTTAAAAGTTCAAAGAAAAAAACTATACATTTAAATCTTGTAATGACATTTCTGCGGGAAACAATTCCCGCCGAATTTAGCAGTTAATAGCAAAGTCCCCTTAAATCCTAGCAACACCTAATTTGCATATGTTAAAAAAATACTGGGAAACAATATTTAAAAAAAAAATAATAAAAAGTATTTTTTTTTTAATTAATTTTTGTTTTATGTTCTGAGTGTGGGAATTTTTTTTTGAAAAAAAATGACATGGGGTCTCCCCTCCTGAGCCTCTGTAACCCCTTGTCCCCCATGCAGGCAGGGATAGCCAGAATGCGAAGCCCCGGCCGACTGGGGCTTCGAACCCTGAGCTATACCTATTAACTGCTAAAGTCGGCGGGAATTGTTTCCCGCAGAAATGTCATTACGGGATTTAAATGTGTAGTTTTTTTCTTTTAACTTTTAAAATCGATTTTCTCAAAAACTATAAGGTCTTTTTTAAAAAAAAAATATCTTATATTTCCCACTGTTTTTCTTAACATTTGGTGTTTCTGGCATTTAAAGGGGCTTTGCTAAATTTGGCTTGCGTTTAATTTTCCCATGGTCAGAAGGAAATTATTCAAACTCGATTTTCTCAAAAACTATAAGATCTTTTTTTTAAAAAAAAATTTCTCTTGTTCACAATTTTCCCTGCAAACATTCCCTGCAAATTTGGTGTTTTTAGCTTTTAAGGGAGCTGTGCTATTAAACGTTAAAGTTGACGGGCAGACATTTTCCAGATGGCAGCAAAGCAGGGCTTAAAACGATAAATATCGTTCAGGCAGGACAAAAAAAAACAACAAGTTTTAAAATGATAAATTTCGTTCAAAAGGTCTGCACTATTTTAACCTTTAAAACGATAAATATCGTTTTAAACAAATATCGGGCAGAAGGGGGCGCCATTATTTAACCGGCGCCATTTTTCACTGGACGCATAATCAGAGTGGGGAAACAGTTTGTTAAGGATTTTGGATTTTGTTACACATTTATTCATATTAATTATGTCATTGTTAAATAGACTATGTAATATAAAAAAGTCCCCTGGAGGGTACTTACCTCGGGAGGGGGAAGCCTCAGGGTCCCAATGAGGCTTCCTCATCCCTATAGCTGCAGGCAATCCAGCACTTGCTCCCCCGAATACTCCCCCGACAAGGCTTGATATATATTTACCCCCCCGGGTCCAGCGCAGGCGCAGTAGCGGGTCTTCCTTTGGGCTAGGCGGAAATAGCCAAGCCCGATCGTACCCGCTCTACTACGCAGGCAAAAAAGGACCCACACCTGCACAATAGGGCGGATAAACCGGGTTCGGCTATTTCCACCTTACCTGAATGAAAAGTCGCTAGTGCGCCTGCGCTGGATCACGGAGAGGTAAATATTTACATCTCCACGCTTCGGGGGACCCGGGCACTTAATGGAGGGACACTGGAGGATGGGGGAAGCCTTGTTAGGATCCAGAGGCTTCCCCCTCACGAGGTAAGTATTCTCCAGAGGGATTTTTTTTTTATTACAGGATTTCTTTAATACCAATTCTGTACTTTGTTTCAATTCTGTATTTTGTACACTGATGTATACCATTGTCTGCATTATTTTGTACCCCATGTTTGTTTCTTACTTTGTACAGCGCCAGGGAATACGTTGGCGCTTTATAAATTAATCATAATAAATAAACCCCAGGTCATTTGCATGCAATGTAATTTTGTGGCAGTAATTATTTAGACCACCAGGGGGCAGTGATAGATTGCTTTCTGTGGCTGGATATTACTATTGCTCGCTATACTGCAGACTTGTCAAGTTCTGCAGTGAATTTTCTACTGACAGGATTGACATGGAGACATTAAAATGAGACATTCAGTGTCATCTATACAAGGGTATCTTCAGTGGCACTTTCATCATTTGAACCCGGTTATTTGGATATCCCTTCCAATTCAGTTAAGCACCAGCAGCTGATCTTGACTATTTTATAATTGGGAGATCTTTGTGCAGCTGTAGCCGAAAATCTGAATTCAAAATACCCCTATCCACTAAAAATACCCAGAATGCTGCTGCCACTTTGGCAATATATAGCCAAGTGTTTAGTAAGGTAGCTTAGGAGCTCTACTCCCCAGTGTGAGTTTTACAATTGATTACTTCAAGCGCTGTATACATAACAAGTGTAGTCTGGGCAGGGGCGTAACTAAGACCCACCGGGCCTCCCTACAAAAATTCTGAGCGCCCCCCGGGGCCCGCTCAGTGCTGTTTTGGGAGGCTGGAGGGGTCGCAGCATGAAGGGAAAGCCATGGCCACACTCGGCGGGGAGGGAGGACGGCCCCTCCCCCCCCCCACCTCGGGCTCTCCCCTCTGTGCTCCGCTCCAGCTTCAATAACTGTGTGTGTCTGACACTACTTCCTGTTTATACAGGAAGTCAGGTCAGAGGCTAGAGAAAGAAACATCCGTGCTGAAACACACGGAAGGTATGTGGCTCTGCCGCTGCCCGTCGCTGCACACACACAGTTATTGAAGCTGGAGGGGAGCGCAGAGGGGAGAGCCCCAGGTGAGCTTTCCCCTCATGCTGCGATCCCTCCAGCCCTCCAAACCGGCCCTGAGCGGGTGCAGGAGCTGCAGCCCCTATTGTTACGCCCATGAGTCTGGGGAGGAGAACAGTCTAATAATGGTTACAACTAATCAATGCACATATAAAGGTTATCATCATTACCAGCTTAGCATAAATAAAGATCTATTAAAGCTGTTGAAGGAGGGCCCCTACTGGACTTCTCTGGTGCGGTCACCAGGGGCGTTTCGAGGGTCCTTGGAGATCGGGGGCACCTGTGGGCACCAGGCGGGGAGGTATGGGCGTGGCCTTGCGGTGAGTGGGCGTGTCCATGGGTGGGGCCAAATGTACATGAACTTAGCAGCGGTGTAAGCTACAGATAACGGGCCTGCCCATCGAAATATTGGATGGAGCCCCCTGTCCTTTATTTGGATAATTTACAATCAGTATAGGCATAGATCAAAGATGTATACACACATACAATTTTTATTGGTCAATCACTGACCCCCAATTTTACCACCCCCGTGCAGTAAGTGGGCCAACAGACAATGAATTTTATGAACAGAGCTAAAATTGGCTAATCAAAATTGTATGTGTGTACCAGGCTTTACAGCTAATACTGTACATACTGAAAGTAGCAAGGATCAGCATACAATATAGCTGGTTTACAACCAGTAAAGGCACAGAGTAACACCTTACACTGTACACACTGGAGGTAAATCTGCACACAGTGCAGGCACTAGAGAACAGCGTATACTGTACATACTGTAGGCAGCAGAATTCAGCACACTGCAGCTAGCGTGCCAAAAATATGAGGATCACGTTGTGCGGCGTGCTTATCGTGCCGCACCGAAAAATGGGTGGGCCATGGACCAGAATATAGGTGTGGTAACGGCCGGATGGAGACAAATTTACATAAACCTAGCAATGGTGGGACATTAGATTATGACAGTGGTGGCGAACCTTTTGGAGGCCGAGTGCCCAAACTGCAATCCAAAAGTCACTTATCTATCGCAAAGTGGCAACCGCAATTTAAACTAAATACTGTACAAACGTTTTAACTCATACAAGAACATTATGGAAAATCCAAGTTGAAAATAAACTGTGAAGATAAACAATTTCATCCATCCTACGCCTGAAAAATGTATTCATTTTTTTTAGAACCTCCCAGTTTTATTTTCTGTTTTAAAAAGCTAAAAAAGTAAGTTTAATGCTATTGTCTCATATGATAAGGATTCAGCTTTTCCCATAGTCTCGCATTTAGCAATCATGTGACCCCCAACAAGACAAATTCAGCAATCATGAGGCCCCCAAAAAGACAAATTCAGCAATCATGAGGCCCCCAACAAATCATGAGGCACCCAACAAGACAAATTCAGCAATCATGAGGCCCCCAACAAATCATGAGGTCCCCAACAAGACAAATTCAGCAATTATGAGGCCCCCAACAAATCATGAGGCCCCCAACAAGACAAATTCAGCAATCTTGAGGCCCCCAACAAATCATAAGGCTCCCAACAAGACAAATTCAGCAGTCATGAGGCACATAAATAGACAGCATTTCACATAAATAGGCAGAATGCCCCCTTAATATGGTAGCCCCCCAAGTTAGGTAGTGAGTGACTGGGAACCCCAGGTTAGCTAGTGAGTGACAGGGACCCCGATAGTGAGTGACAGGGAGCCCCTTTAGGTAGTGAGTGAGTGCCAGGGAGCCCCTTTAGGTAGTGAGTGAGTGCCAGGGAGCCCCATCAGGCAGTGAGTGAGTGCCAGGGAGCACCTTCAGGCAGTGAGTGAGTGCCAGGGAGCCCCTTCAGGCAGTGAGTGAGTGCCAGGGAGCCCCTTTAGGCAGTGAGTGAGTGCCTGGGAGCCTCTTCAGGCAGTGAGTGAGTGCCTGGGAGCCCCTTCAGGCAGTGAGTGAGTGCCTGGGAGCCCCTTCAGGCAGTGAGTGAGTGCCAGGGAGCCCCTTCAGGCAGTGAGTGAGTGCCAGGGAGCCCCATCAGGCAGTGAGTGAGTGCCAGGGAGCACCTTCAGGCAGTGAGTGAGTGCCAGGGAGCCTCTTCAGGCAGTGAGTGAGTGCCAGGGAGCCCCTTTAGGCAGTGAGTGAGTGCCAGGGAGCCCCTTCAGGCAGTGAGTGAGTGCCTGGGAGCCCCTTCAGGCAGTGAGTGAGTGCCTGGGAGCCCCTTCAGGCAGTGAGTGAGTGCCAGGGAGCCCCTTCAGGCAGTGAGTGAGTGCCAGGGAGCCCCTTCAGGCAGCGAGTGAGTGCCAGGGAGCCCCTTCAGGAAGTGAGTGAGTGCCAGGGAGCCCCTTCAGGCAGTAAGTGAGTGCCAGGGAGCCCCTTCAGGCAGTGAGTGAGTGCCAGGGAGCCCCTTCAGGCAGTGAGTGAGTGCCTGGGAGCCCCTTCAGGCAGTGAGTGAGTGCCAGGGAGCCCCTTCAGGCAGTGAGTGAGTGCTAGGGAGCCCCATCAGGCAGTGAGTGAGTGCCAGGGAGCACCTTCAGGCAGTGAGTGAGTGCCAGGGAGCCCCTTCAGGCAGTGAGTGAGTGCCAGGGAGCCCCTTTAGGCAGTGAGTGAGTGCCTGGGAGCCCCTTCAGGCAGTGAGTGAGTGCCTGGGAGCCCCTTCAGGCAGTGAGTGAGTGCCTGGGAGCCCCTTCAGGCAGTGAGTGAGTGCCAGGGAGCCCCTTCAGGCAGTGAGTGAGTGCCAGGGAGCCCCATCAGGCAGTGAGTGAGTGCCAGGGAGCCTCTTCAGGCAGTGAGTGAGTGCCAGGGAGCCTCTTCAGGCAGTGAGTGAGTGCCAGGGAGCCCCTTTAGGCAGTGAGTGAGTGCCAGGGAGCCCCTTCAGGCAGTGAGTGAGTGCCTGGGAGCCCCTTCAGGCAGTGAGTGAGTGCCTGGGAGCCCCTTCAGGCAGTGAGTGAGTGCCAGGGAGCCCCTTCAGGCAGTGAGTGAGTGCCAGGGAGCCCCTTCAGGCAGCGAGTGAGTGCCAGGGAGCCCCTTCAGGAAGTTAGTGAGTGCCAGGGAGCCCCTTCAGGCAGTAAGTGAGTGCCAGGGAGCCCCTTCAGGCAGTGAGTGAGTGCCAGGGAGCCCCTTCAGGCAGTGAGTGAGTGCCTGGGAGCCCCTTCAGGCAGTGAGTGAGTGCCAGGGAGCCCCTTCAGGCAGTGAGTGAGTGCTAGGGAGCCCCTTCAGGCAGTGAGTGAGTGCCAGGGAGCCCCTTTAGGCAGTGAGTGAGTGCCAGGGAGCCCCTTCAGGCAGTGAGTGAGTGCCAGGGAGCCCCTTTAGGGAGTGAGTGAGTGCCAGGGAGGCCCTTTAGGGAGTGAGTGAGTGCCAGGGAGCGCCCCTTCAGGCAGTGAGTGAGTGCCAGGGAGCACCTTCAGGCAGTGAGTGAGTGCCAGGGAGCCCTTTTAGGGAGTGAGTGAGTGCCAGGGAGCCCCTTTAGGGAGTGAGTGAGTGCCAGGGAGCCCCTTTAGGGAGTGAGTGAGTGCCAGGGAGCCCCTTTAGGGAGTGAGTGAGTGAGTGAGTGAGTGCCAGGGAGCCCCTTTAGGGAGTGAGTGAGTGCCAGGGAGCCCCTTTAGGGAGTGAGTGAGTGCCAGGGAGCCCCTTTAGGGAGTGAGTGAGTGCCAGGGAGCCCCTTTAGGGAGTGAGTGAGTGCCAGGGAGCCCCTTTAGGGAGTGAGTGAGTGCCAGGGAGCCCCTTTAGGGAGTGAGTGAGTGCCAGGGAGCCCCTTTAGGGAGTGAGTGCCAGGGAGCCCCTTTAGGGAGTGAGTGAGTGCCAGGGAGCCCCTTTAGGGAGTGAATGAGTACCAGGGAGCCCCTTTAGGGAGCGAGTGAGTGCCAGGGAGCCCCTTTAGGGAGCGAGTGAGTGCCAGGGAGCCCCTTTAGGGAGCGAGTGAGTGCCAGGGAGCCCCTTTAGGGAGCGAGTGAGTGCCAGGGAGCCCCTTTAGGGAGCGAGTGAGTGCCAGGGAGCCCCTTTAGGGAGCGAGTGAGTGCCAGGGAGCCCCTTTAGGGAGCGAGTGAGTGCCAGGGAGCCCCTTTAGGGAGTGAGTGAGTGCCAGGGAGCCCCTTTAGGGAGTGAGTGAGTGCCAGGGAGCCCCTTTAGGGAGTGAGTGAGTGCCAGGGAGGCCCCTCCCGCCGCCGCCGCTGCTCCCCCCACCCCCCTTACCTCGTAGCAGACCTCAGGATCAGCGGTGACCCGACCAGTAAGAGCGGGCGCTGGACGCACCCGCTCGATATGCGGAAGTGATGTCACTTCTGCATATCAGTGCGGGCGCTCAGTCCTAGCGCCCGCACGATTGGTCGCCGGCTCCCCGCCTGATCCTGAGGTCTGAGTGACGCGGCGGCGGCGGCTGGAGGGAGCCGCTGCTAGAGGGGGCAGCCGGGCGGAGATCCGTGGCACCCCAGGATAGATTGGGGGCACGTGCCCCCCCCCCAAAATAGGGCTAGCGACGCCCCTGGCGGTCACTACATTTGCATCCCCTATTGCTACACCACTGAAAGTGCCAGTGCCTAAATGAATAGTACTGTATTTGTCGTGTTTAGTTTGAAAATCATTCTCCATAGAATTTACTATTCTCTGCAACTTTTATACCTATTGGGCTTGGTTCACTAACCGGCGCTAAGCTAAGGTAATAGTGCGCGGTGTGCCCTGTAAACGTCACACCCGGTGCTACGAAAACGACGCATTGTAAGCGTACGAAACGACGCATCAATGCGTTGCTTCAGGGGCACACGATGCGGCGTTTTCTTCACACCGGGTGCGACATTTACAGGGCAGCAGGTGTGACATTATCATCGCACCGCACACTATTACTGGTGCACCGCGCTGCGCGCGCACTGAGCTGGCCTATGTGCGAAGTAGCTTTGCGCGGCTAGGTAATAGTGCGCGGTGTGCCCTGTAAACGTCACACCCGGTGCTACGAAAACAACGCATTGTAGGCGTACGAAACGACGCATCAATGCGTCGCTTCAGGGGCACATGATGCGCCGTTTTCTTCGCACCGGGTGCGACGTTTACAGGGCAGCAGGTGCGACATTATCATCGCACCGCACACTATTACCGGTGCACCGCGCTGCGCGTGCACTGAGCTGGCCTATGTACGAAGTAGCTTTGCGCGGCTATTAGTGCGCGCAAAGCTAATTATGGAGCACTAAGTGGCTTTTCACTCCGGCCTAACACTTACCGCCGGTTAGTGAATCAAGCCCATTGTCTGCTACCAGACAATACAAAATAATTGCTTAATAATTTAACCACGTATGGTTCCTGGACGTGAGTCTTATCATCCAAACTAGCTACTGTAAAGGTTCCTGGATGTGAGACTCACATCCAGCGCTAAAATCCGCTGCTGCACATGCACACACGCCCCTAGAGTAGCTAGAAGGAGGAGCCCCAGTATTAGGTAGCCAGAGAGGGTCCCCCAGTACATGACATTGGATCCTGGAGAGGTTAGTGACTTCATCCCTCGGCTGCGCACTATGCATTGGCCCACTCCTCCCCTTCAGCCACTTCACTCTGGTCAGTGACCTGCCTCACCCACCCCTAGAAACAGGCCTGCTATGAGCTTCTGTGAATAAGTGTTAGTAGAGTGATACTTCAGTAAAGAAATAAAAGCCATAGCATAGCAGCTGCTCAAGGTGTAGATGGCCACGCCCTCGTTGCTTTTTATTTTGATTCCTGATACACGCCATGCAATTTTCTGTCAGCTCGACGGGTCGAATTAATAAATTTCTGACAGGTCCGATCGGGTTTCCAATCAATTCTTCAATCAATTTTCTGATCACTTCTGTACAAAAAAGATCAGAGAATCGATCTTAAACCTGATCAGACCTATCAAAAATTATCAGTTTGAGACATTGATCTGACAGGAAATTGCAGTGTGTGTGTGTACCAGTGTAACGATTGGTCAGCAAGCACCGCTATTCTAATTATTGGTGATCTGCAGTATCACCAATAATACAGATGCTATACCTGATTATGTGGTGATCTTCAGAATCACCAATAATGCAAGTATAGCGTGACACGATACAATCGTATGCAAGAGGGTGCTGGGTACAATAGAGTATCTTTATAGGGCACAGAGATACAACCTCCAGCAAGCTGGAACAGGAGACAACAATAATAATATACAGGTGTGGTTACCTCTGAATGGGAACCCTGTGTGTGAGATCCTCCAAAGGACGGAGTGGAGGAGTCTCGGCCTCTAGCAGCAAGGGTTTGCTAGTGGCGGTCGTCTCAAAGAGGCAAGCCTCTGATAGAACCCTACAGTGGGAGACGTTCCACTGAAGGGAGAAAGGTCAGACAAAATGAGGTTCGGCAACAGATCAGGCGGCAGCAGTACAGAAACGTGAGACAAGAGAATAGTCGTAAACCAAGCCAATAGTCGATAACGGTACGGGCTGGCGAAGTACAAAATCAGGAAGCAGAAGAGTAGTCAAGACAGGCACAGAATCATACGCGATAAATCAAACAGTATAATATGTGTATATATTGGCGATAAACCAATATATAACACAATATCAGAGACAAGGCTGACTAGGTCTGAGTGCTGACACAGGGTATCGCAAACACAGACGAAGTGTGACTGAAAAGCACTTCCTTATATACTGCCTGGGAGAGAAGTCTCCACCCCAGGCAGCAACCAATCAGAGCAGGCTAAAATGTCAGCTGATCTCCAGGTCAACTGACACGCTTTCTAAGAGTATAAAGGCGTGTCTGTCATGCGCGCCCGCCCCCTAGAGGCAAGATGGCAGAGTCCTGGTGAGCAGCATGCTGGTGAGTTTGGAGCAGAGTGCTTGGACGGGTTTGCACAGCGGATGCAGACGAATTTCCGCATCCCGCGTTGGAAATTCCGCTTGCCGGATTGGATGCGACCATATTTCCGCAATCCATCCGGCGTTGCGGATTTTTTGTTACAACCAGGCATTAAAATAAGTAGCACAGGGGTGTGGCCTTATTTTCTCTCTTCTTGTTATGCAAATCATTCCTCTATTCATCTGATTCTGGATGCAGACTGTACTAGAGGCATGAAAAATGATCTGCATGGCTCTGCCAGGTGCTCCAACATGAGATGTAGAGGATCACTCACTAACAGGGCCGGATTTATGGGAAGGCCGCAAAGACCCAGACTCAAAATTGAGAGCAACACATGAAAAGGGGAAATTGATGCCCAAAGAAGCTGTTTGTGAGAGAGAGGGGCTGCTGTACATGGATAATACACATGGAAGAGGAGGCTGCACATGGAATGGGAGGTCCCTGACATGTGAGGCCCCTACAGAGCTTGATGCCCTAGGCAATTGCCCAGTTTACTCCTGTGGAAGCACCATCCCTGTTAGGGGGTATTCTATGAAAGTGTGGAAGTACAGTATCGGCTCACTCCCCCCCCCCCCCCCCATCCCCCTTTGCAGAGCCCCTGTGACCAGTATTATGCGTTAAATAATCCTACCGCTCCATGTTGATTCAGGTAGCCGTGGTTAAAGAAATAAACCCTGGTAAATCAAATTAGAGATAACATCTGTACTGAACAATGACAGCATGGGTTTGGCTGAGAATGTAAGATACAGTGGCTTGCAAAAGTATTCGGCCCCCTTGACGGTTTCCACATTTTGTCACATTACTGCCACAAACATGAATCAATTTTATTGGAATTCCACATAAAAGGCCAATACAAAGTGGTGTACACGTGAGAAGTGGAACGAAAATCATACATTATTCCAAACATTTTTTACAAATCAATAACTGCAAAGTGGGGTGTGTGAAATTATTCGGCCCCCTGAGTCAATACTTTGTAGAACCACCTTATGCTGCAATTACAGCTGCCAGTCTTTTAGGGTATGTCTCTACCAGCTTTGCACATCTAGAGACTGAAATCCTTGCCCATTCTTCTGTGCAAAACAGCTCCAGCTCAGTCAGATTAGATAGACAGCGTTTGTGAACAGCAGTTTTTAGATCTTGCCACAGATTCTCGATTGGATTTAGATCTGGACTTTGACTGAGCTATTCTAACACATGGATATGTTTTGCTATAAATCATTCCATTGTTGCCCTGGCTTTATGTTTAGGTCGTTGTCCTGCTGGAAGGTGAACCTCCGCCCCAGTCTCAAGTTTTTTGCAGACTCCAAGAGGTTTTCTTTCAAGATTGCCCTGTATTTGGCTCCATTCATCTTACCATCAACTCTGACCAGCTTCCCTGTCCCTGCTGAAGAGATGCCACCCCCGAGTATGATGCTGCCACCACCATATTTGACAGTGGTTATGGTGTGTTCAGAGTGATGTGCAGTGTTAGTTTTCCGCCACACATAGCGTTTTGCATTTTGGCCAAAAAGTTAAATTTTGGTCTCATCTGACCAGAGCACCTTCTTCCACGTTTGCTGCGTCCCCCACATGGCTTTTGGCAAACTGCAAATGGGACTTCTTATGCTTTTCTGTTAACAATGGCTTTCTTCTTGCCACTCTTCCATAAAGGCCAGCTTTGTGCAGTGCACGACTAATAGTTGTCCTATAGATAGATTCCCCCACCTGAGCTGTAAATCTCTGCAGCTCATCCAGAGTCATCATGGGCCTCTTGACTGCATTTCTGATCAGCGCTCTCCTTGTTCGGCCGGCCTGTGAGTTTAGGTGGAGGGCCTTGTCTTGGTAGGTTTACAGTTGTGCCATACTCCTTTGATTTCTGAATGATCGCTTGAACAGTGCTCTGTGGGATGTTCAAGGCTTTGGAAATCTTTTTGTAGCCTAAGCTTGCTTTAAATTTCCTAATAACTTTATCCCTGACCTGTCTGGTGTGTTCTTAGGACTTCATGGTGTTGCTGCTCCCAAGATTCTCTTAGACAACCTCTGAGGCCGCCACAGAGCAGCTGTATTTGTACTGACATTAGATTACACACAGGTGCACTCTATTTAGTCATTAGCACTCATCAGGCAATGTCTATGGGCAACTGAATACACTCAGACCAAAGGGGGCTGAATAATTACGCACACCCCACTTTGCAGTTATTGATTTGTAAAAAATGTTTGGAATCGTATGATTTTTGTTTCACTTCTCACGTGTACACCACTTTGTGTTGGTCTTTCATGTGAAATTCCAATAAAATTGATTCATGTTTGTGGCAGTAATGTTACAAAAGGTGGAAAACTTCAAGGGGGCCGAATACTTTTGCAAGTCACTGTAAATCATAATCTGTACTGTATGTTTATTGTTTGACGTCTACCATATGCATACGCATGTGTTAGATGCAGAATTATCCCACGCAAAGAAGGATCACCATGAAATGGGGCTCTAGGCAAGATACCACATTTGGCAATGGATTCTTTAGTAATGTAAGATAGAGAATGGTGGTCCAATAAGGTGGCAGTCACTCCCCTAGACACCCACCGGGCCCTAGGCACCTTCCGTCGATCGGACAGAAAATCGACTGAAAAATGCATTGTGTGTACCTAGCATAACATGCCTTGTGATGATTCAGCTCTGAACCTTCACAATGATGTGCTTAAAGGATACCTGAGGTGACAGGTGACATGATGAGATAGACATGGGTATGTACAGTGCCCAGCTCACAAATAACTATACTGTGTTCCTTTTTTTTTCTTTCTCTGCCTGAAAAAGTTGTGACCCTCACCGATAAGAAATTCCAACTATAAAACACTTTCCTAGCAGAAAATGGCTTCTGAGAGCTGGAAAGAGATAAAAGGGGTCAATAGTTCATAGATTTTAGCTCTGGCATACTTCAATGAATGTGTCTTTGAACAAAAACAATAAAACAGTTAAAACTTAAAAAGTAGATTTAAAACCCCTCAGTTGTGAAGTGGTTAAACATAAAATAAAACTGTGGAATATCTCTAAAAGTCATTTTTAGGAGAAGGAAGACAGATACAATCATTTATTTCATTAGTTTATTTTCTCGGGTGTCCTTTAATTCAAAAGAGCTTTACTCAATTAGTATGTGTACAGTGAGCTAGTTTTTTTTTCCTTTGAATTTTTTTTAACACTTCCTGTATTTCAGTATCATTATGGGCAAATAGGCAAAGGGTGAAATCCTTTTCATTTAATTCCATTGTCGGTCCTGGTCATATTTGTCCTTGGACCTCTTCACATGATTTCAAGGCCAGGATAAAATGCTATGTAATGACAGGATAATACATGTAAGGTTTACTAGCCGCTAGAGGCACCAGTGAAACAACATCATTTATTGCAGTGCTATTATTAAACAAGTTATGTTTTGTTATTCTGCTATTTTAATTGAGTCAATTTATTTGAAGCCTTAGACCACTGGATGTTCTGTCCTTACTTGTAATTAATACACCAAAAATAGATTTGTTACAGCTAAAAGGCTTGCAGAGTATTTCATTTTAAGAATTAATTTGTTACATTTTGTTGTTCCTTTTATGCAACAAATACATTTTTATGCAGTCTTACATGTCATTGTTAGATCCATTACTAACATGTGGCAAGGGGGATGGATTTTATTTATTACAACTGTCACAAATGTGTTTTCTACAAATATCTGAAAAGCTGATCCAGACCGTAATCCAGAGGGACTTTCATGGGTGTAATCACAAATTATGGGGTTTACTTTAAACCCCTCCTAACTCAGTAGGGTTTAGCCCATTTCAAATATCCCTGAGCACAACTGAACTTAGACCGAAAAAAAAAAATTAGCCATAGCTTCTTCTAACCCCTCCGCACCCAGCGACCAAACAACCAAGGGGGGCGTGGCCAGACTCTCAAACCTCCAACACCATTCTTAAAGAGAAACCGTGACCAAGGATTGAACTTTATCCCAATCAGCAGCTGATACCCCCTTTCCCACAAGAAATCTTTTCCTTTTCTCAAATGGATCTTCAGGGGGCTCTGTATGGCTGATATTGTTTTGATGTGTGATGTCAGGACCATGGTGCTGACATCACACTGTGGGAGCCTTGTTGCATTGTGGGACATAACAGCTGTTTCCAACTGTCAAAAAAGCAAGCGGCAGCTACTTCCACTCACATCACCTGCCAGCAGTAAAATGTCACAATATGATAAATGTCAGAATGTAAATCAGGGAGAGGAAAGATTTTACAATGGGCAAACAGTGACTAAATCATTTATACATAATTATTGTAAAAATTAAGCACTTTTGTTCATTGCATTATTTTCACTGGAGTTCCTCTTTAAATCGCTCCAGGACAATCATCAAAGCTGTCCAGCATCATAGGGCTGTAAGCATTGGCCATGTCATTGTAGAGCGTTAGCGACACTTTGTATTTCTGCACCCCTGCCTATTGGAAATGAGGGGACTCTGGCCATCAGACTACGTCATACAGGAAAGCCGAACAGAAGCCATCCTCTTGGCCCAGCCTTGTCTTTCTGGTCTCTGTGAAGGGTCTAAAGATCAGCATCACAGGATAGTGGATGAGATCAGCTCAGCAGTTTGTGGGTGTGGCCAGGAGGAACAGGTGTGAGATGCTGAACCTTGTGAGGGGTCTATAGATCAGAATCACAGGATAGTGGATGAGCGTGAGTGCAGGACATAGAGGGTAAAGCCACAGCAGTGAGCAGTTATGATCAGCTCAGCAGCTTTGGGGTGTGGTTGGGACAAGGTGTGAGTGAGATGCTGAACCTTGTGAGGGGTATAGATCAGCATCACAGCAAACAGAGGGAATCAGGTGATCTTATCTCCATTGGCTGCAGCTGCTGTTGGATGAGGAGGGTGCAGGACATGGAGGATGAAGCCACAGCAGTCATGATCAGCTCTGCAGCTTGTGGGGTGTGGCAGGGACCAGGTGTGAGATGCTGAGCAGCTCTGCAGCTTGTGGGGTGTGGCCGGGACCAGGTGTGAGATCCTTAACAGCAGCTCTGAAGCTTGTGGGGTGTGGCCGGGACCAGGTGTGAGATCCTGGGCAGCTCTGCAGCTTGTGGGGTGTGGCCGGGACCAGGTGTGAGATCCTGAGCAGCTCTGCAGCTTGTGGGGTGTGGCCGGGACCAGGTGTGAGATCCTGGGCAGCTCTGCAGCTTGTGGGGTGTGGCCGGGACCAGGTGTGAGATCCTGAGCAGCTCTGCAGCTTGTGGGGTGTGGCTGGGACCAGGTGTGAGATCTTGAGCAGCTCTGCAGCTTGTGGGGTGTGGCCGGGACCAGGTGTGAGATCCTGGGCAGCTCTGCAGCTTGTGGGGTGTGGCCGGGACCAGGTGTAAGATCCTGAGCAGCTCTGCAGCTTGTGGGGTGTGGCTGGGACCAGGTGTGAGATCTTGAGCAGCTCTGCAGCTTGTGGGGTGTGGCCGGGACCAGGTGTGAGATCCTGGGCAGCTCTGCAGCTTATGGGGTGTGGCCGGGACCAGGTGTGAGATCCTGAGCAGCTCTGCAGCTTGTGGGGTGTGGCCGGGACCAGGTGTGAGATCCTGGGCAGCTCTGCAGCTTGTGGGGTGTGGCCGGGACCAGGTGTGAGATCCTGAGCAGCTCTGCAGCTTGTGGGGTGTGGCCGGGACCAGGTGTGAGATCCTGGGCAGCTCTGCAGCTTGTGGGGTGTGGCCGGGACCAGGTGTAAGATCTTGAGCAGCTCTGCAGCTTGTGGGGTGTGGCTGGGACCAGGTGTGAGATCTTGAGCAGCTCTGCAGCTTGTGGGGTGTGTCCGGGACCAGGTGTAAGATCCTGAGCAGCTCTGCAGCTTGTGGGGTGTGGCTGGGACCAGGTGTGAGATCTTGAGCAGCTCTGCAGCTTGTGGGGTGTGGCCGGGACCAGGTGTGAGATCCTGGGCAGCTCTGCAGCTTGTGGGGTGTGGCCGGGACCAGGTGTGAGATCCTGAGCAGCTGTGCAGCTTGTGGCGTGTGGCTGGGACCAGGTGTGAGATCTTGAGCAGCTCTGCAGCTTGTGGGGTGTGGCCGGGACCAGGTGTGAGATCCTGGGCAGCTCTGCAGCTTGTGGGGTGTGGCCGGGACCAGGTGTGAGATCCTGAGCAGCTCTGCAGCTTGTGGGGTGTGGCCGGGGCCAGGTGTGAGATCCTGAGCAGCTCTGCAGCTTGTGGGGTGTGGCTGGGACCAGGTGTGAGATCTTGAGCAGCTCTGCAGCTTGTGGGGTGTGGCCGGGACCAGGTGTGAGATCCTGGGCAGCTCTGCAGCTTGTGGGGTGTGGCCGGGACCAGGTGTGAGATCCTGAGCAGCTCTGCAGCTTGTGGGGTGTGGCCGGGACCAGGTGTGAGATCCTGGGCAGCTCTGCAGCTTGTGGGGTGTGGCCGGGACCAGGTGTGAGATCCTGAGCAGCTCTGCAGCTTGTGGGGTGTGGCCGGGACCAGGTGTGAGATCCTGGGCAGCTCTGCAGCTTGTGGGGTGTGGCCGGGACCAGGTGTAAGATCCTGAGCAGCTCTGCAGCTTGTGGGGTGTGGCTGGGACCAGGTGTGAGATCTTGAGCAGCTCTGCAGCTTGTGGGGTGTGTCCGGGACCAGGTGTAAGATCCTGAGCAGCTCTGCAGCTTGTGGGGTGTGGCTGGGACCAGGTGTGAGATCTTGAGCAGCTCTGCAGCTTGTGGGGTGTGGCCGGGACCAGGTGTGAGATCCTGGGCAGCTCTGCAGCTTGTGGGGTGTGGCCGGGACCAGGTGTGAGATCCTGAGCAGCTCTGCAGCTTGTGGGGTGTGGCCGGGACCAGGTGTGAGATCCTGGGCAGCTCTGCAGCTTGTGGGGTGTGGCCGGGACCAGGTGTAAGATCCTGAGCAGCTCTGCAGCTTGTGGGGTGTGGCCGGGACCAGATGTAAGATACTTAAGGACAGTGGCGGCGCCACACTGGGGCTTACCCAGGCTTCAGCCCCAGCTGGTGACTCATTAGCCCCCCTTAATTGCCCCCCCCCCCCCCCCCCCCCCCCCCCGCCGCGGACTAGAGAACATCTGACCCGACCTACACAAAAGGAGCTGAGCCAGGGTGAGAGGAGGGCTTGGGCTGGCGCTGACTGGACAGTCACCACTCACCAGGGTACTACGTTGTGTGCTGGCGGGCGCGACGCGTGTAAGTGTCAACACTTGACAACGTCTGGCGTCACGTCTGCTCGCCCGCCCGCGCAGCAGCTGGTTGCCGCCGCCAGGAATGACCCGGACAGCGCACACTGCACAGGACTGAAGGCTGGAGCCGAGTCAGCCAGCCAGCCAGCCCCCAGAGCTCAGCAGCGCACAACAGCCGGACTCAAGGTGGGTGGTCGTGGGTGTCCTGTCCCGGTTGTCCGTCCTCCTGTCCACTTCAGCCAGCCCAATTTTTTTTTTGCAGCTGAGCCATGCACCAGGTCAGCACAGCACCACTACTAACTAGGCCTGACTGTGAGAGGGGGGGGGGGGTGCAGCCTTCCCACCCACCACCAGCCCTGAGACCTCCCCACAACCGGGCAGGCCTGAGCTGTGCTGCGGCCCCTAGCCCACCACCACCAGCCAGGCCTGAGGTGCCCTGGGGCCCCCAGCCCACCGCCACCAGCCAGGCCTGAGCTGCCCTGGGGACCCCAGCCCACCAGCCACGCAGGCATGAGGCCTCCAGCCCACCACCAGTCAGGCTTGAGGTGCCCTGGGGCCCCCAGCCCACCACCACCAGCCTGACTACATATACTGGGGACAGCTATACGCCTGGCTACATATACTGGGGACAGCTATACGCCTGGCTACATATACTGGGGACATCTATACACCTGGCTACCTATGCTGGGGACACTGGTTGTCTGTCATTATGTGCATTAACTGGTGAAAAGCTGTCCCTTATGTGCATTTACTGCGGAAACGCAGTCTGTCATTATGTGAATTAACTGGTGAAAAGCTGTCTCTTATGTGCATTTAATGGGGAAACTGTCTGTCATTACATGCATTAACTGGTGAAAAGCAGACTCTTATGTGCATTTACTGCGGAAACGCATTCTGTCATTACGTGCATTAACTGGTGAAAAGCTGTCCCTTTATGTGCATTTACTGCAGAAACGCAGTCTGTCATTATGTGCATTAACTGGTGAAAAGCTGTCTCTTATGTGCATTTAATGGGGAAACGCTGTCTGTCATTACGTGCATTAATTGCTGAAAAGCTGATTCTTATGTGCATTTACTGGTGAAAGGCTATCTGTCATTATGTGCATTTACTGGTGAAAGGCTATCTGTCATTATGTGCGTTTACTTCATTTTTTTTTCATGTAACTACGTTAGCTGGTACAACTACATTACAGTTAGCCCCGCCCACATGACATCATGACCACACCCAATTTTTCGCCGAGGCGCAAATCCCCCCCCCAAGCCCAGCCTGCCAGCCCTCGTGCCCCCTTTGAGCCCTGCCACAAATCTGAAGCTGGAGCCGCCACTGCTTAAGGAAAACCTGTAACGAGAAAAAGTTCCCGTGGGGGGTACTCACCTCGGTAAGGGGAAGCCTCTGGATCCTATCGAGGCTTCCCCCGTCCTCCTGTGTCCCACGGCGGTCTCGCTGTGGCCCTCTGGACGGCTGGGATGTAAATATTTACCTTCCCAGCGCAGGCGCAGTATTGGCTCTCCGCTCTGAGATAGGCGGAAGTAGCCGATCGCTGTTGGTCCGCTCTACTGAGCAGGCGCAAGTCTCCTGCGCCTGCGTAGTACAGCGGACCCGACAGAGATCATCAAATTCCATCTATCTCCGTGCTGAGAGCCGCAACAGTGCCACCTGCTGGAGCCAGGGAAGGTAAATAAATGTAGCTTGTCAGGCTTGCTGAGCCAGGGTTGCGGGAGACTTCGGGGGAGCCAGCTACAGGGGAGGGGGAAGCCTTATTGATACCCTAAGGCTTCCCCCTCCCAAGGTAAGTACCTCCCAGGGGACTTTTTTTTCAGTACAGGGTCTCTTTAACCTCCTTCAAAACATAAGCGATTTACCAGCTGACATGGAAACTACCGACCGCAGGACATTCCAGCACTGCACTCTGCATTGTGCTCTGCAGAATTGTGCTGTCTTGGGGTCTAATAGATTTTTCTATTATATAGAATATTGAAATAATATAATAACAACAACAATAATAATATAAAACAGAAAGTATTTGTGATTATTCAGGTTGGAGTGAGCTCTGAAGTGTCCCACAATGCTAAATATGCAAATCATCACTTTGTTGTTCCTGATAGCTAGTTAAAGACACCTCCAGAACAGCTGGAATGCAGTGATGTGTCAGCTTGTTAATATTACAGAGCCAACCTAATGCAAAATGCATACGAACTGTTTCGGATTGGTTGATCCTCATCAGAGCATGGATCAATGTGGCTCTATGGAGTAGGACTTGAAACTAGTGTTGGGCGAACACCTGGATGTTCGGGTTCGGGAAAGTTCGCCGAACATGGCCGCAATGTTCGGCATGTTCGGGCCGAACCCCGAACTCCCCGAACATCCCGCTTTTGGGGGCCCTATGGGGTCGCAGGCATAAGGGGGGAGCATGCCCCGATCGCGGGGGGGGTCGGAAATTCCCCCCACCCCCTCCGCTAGCGCTCCCCCCTCTGCCCGCTTCCCCATACAAAAGTTTCAGGAAGTACCGGTCCGGTGGTAGTGGGTGGCTGGCAGTGGGCGGCACTGTGAAGTGAGTGACTGAGGAGGAGGAGTCCGGAGAGTGACGCGTTGAGGGAGGCCGGGCAGCGGGCGGTTCAGCAGTAGTCGGCGGCCATTTAGTAGTTCGGGGCGAACCCGAACTTAACCACTTCCCTACCACGCTATTTTGTACTGATCTGTGCTGCGTGGGCTCTCCAGCCCACAGCACAGATCAGGTTGCAGCCAGGCCGATCAGACTTCCCCCCTTTTTTCCCCACTAGGGGGATGTCCTGCTGGGGGGGTCTGATCGCCGCCGGCTGCTTGCGCTTGCGGGGGGGGGGGGGCTCTTCAAAGCCCCCCTCCGCAGCGCTTCCTGGCCTCCTTCCCCTTCCCTCCCTCTCCCTCCCCCTGTGAGCGGCGCAGGACGGATTTCCGTCCTGCGCCTGATGGGATAGGCTTTAGCCTATCAGATGCCGGTGATCCCCGGCCAATCAGAGGCCGGGGATCACCGATCTCCTCTACGGCGCTGCTGCGCAGCAGCGCCGTATACATGTAAACACTGGGGAAGGTCTTCCCCGTGTGTTTACATTTACCCTGCGAGCCGCCGATCGGCTCGCAGGGTGTTCACGGAGACACCCTCCGGGAACTGACATGGAACGGCCGCTCATACGAGCGGCCGTTTCCATGAAATACACTTCAGGATTCAGGGGCGTGTATATACGCTCCGAGAATCCGGAAGTGGTTAAAAGGCCGAACACCATAAGGTGTTCGGCCGAACGCGAACATCACCCGAACAGGGTGATGTTCTGCAGAACCCGAACAGTGGCGAACACTGTTCGCCCAACACTACTTGAAACACTCAGAATTACAGATTGTTCAGCAAGCTCACTGGGAACCAGAACTCTTAGATGTGTGTAAGGGTCTGAAAGAGACCAAAAAGCTTCCTTACTAAAATATACGGTAGCTCCCAACTGCTCCTCCTTTGGAGTGATAGTTCCTCTTTGGGAACCCTGGCCCCCGGCCCTCTTTCTTCCTCAACGGCCCCTCTTTCAGGACTGATGTACAGATCTGTACAAAATATAAGTATTTTTTTACTGAAAAAATGTGTTTTGAGTCTAAACTTTATTCACATCTTTTAAATTAATATATTTCTTATTTTCATGTGTTGATATGAAGGAAAATGAACCAGGATATAAATTAACAGAGTGGTTTAAATTATAAAACAACATTTTTTTACTTATGAAATCTTTATGGTATATGTGACTAGGCGTGTGCAAGTGATGTGGTTATGGGGTGTGTCAGGGGCGTGGCTTAAGTGCCCTTCTTTCTTATCTCAAAAAGTTGGGATTCATGCTAAAATGCTATACAACACAGAAGTTTACCTTCTTAAACTTTAACTTAAACAGAAGGTATTTGCAATTATTCAAGTTGGAGTGAGCTCTGAGGTGTCCCACAGTACATCACTGCTGAATATGCAAATAATCTCTTTGTTGTACCTAATAGCTAAAATCAACAAAACATCCAAATAGGGTCTTGAGAGGATGTTAGCTGATTTATGACAAATAGAGAGACCGTTTGTTTACCCACTCCTCACATAACTAGACTCAGACTGGTACAGAGGCATTATAAATTCCAAGTTCAAGAGTTAGCTACGAGCAGAATGGATGCAATTAGTCTAGGCTGATAAAAAATTTATTATATATCATCAACCTCATAGCACAGGGTTACTGCCCTGGAGGGTGGCTTTATATCACACAAAGAGAGATTTATAGCGGAAAAAACATTTATATATTGGTTCAAATCTATAGATAAAATATTGAAAAAGGATAGCAATTTATTGCATTGGTATCAGGTTGATGATATTTAATGTCATAATTATTTTTCAGCCTAGACAAACTGCATCCACTCTGCTTGTAGCTAACTCTTGAACTCAGAATTTACCATGCTTCTGTACTAGTCTGGGTCTGATTATGTGAGAATGGAGTAAACAAAGGGTCTTATCTATTTGTCATAAATCAGTTAACATCCTTTCAAGTCCTTATTTAGATATTTTGTTTCAATTAAAGGAAGACGTTTTGAATCAATCAAAAATACTCTACTGTTGTTTCAATAAAGGCATCTAAATGACATGTATTTATGTTGTTGTTTTTTAAATCTACCAGTAGGTATCCACTTTTGATGTTGCATGTATTTAGCTGTGTGCCCTAACAACTTGTCAGCATACAAGTCTGATGCAGGCTGAATAGCCAAAAGCTCACTCTATTTCTTTTATGTTAGCCAAGAAGTTTTGTATCAAGATGATACCATTTATTGGCTAACTTAGCGATAAATAAAAAGTAAGCTTTCGGCTAATAATAAGCTTTCATCAGACTTGGTTCCTGCATATACTGACTAGTGTTGATCAAACAGTGTTCGCCACTGTTCATTATTCCCCGAATATTGGAGTGTTTGGGTTCGGCTTGAGCTCAGCAGAGCACCATGCGGTGCTCTGCTGCACTGTTCGGGGGGGGGGGGGCTGGAGGGGGGCTGGAGGGGCTGCAGCATGAGGGGAAAGCCATGGCCACACTCGGCGGGGAGGGGGGACGGTCCCCCCCCTCCCTCACCTTGGGGCTCTCCCCTCTGCGCTCCCCTCCAGCTTAAAATAGTATGTGACGGGCAGCGGTGGGCAGCGGACAGATACATACCTTCCGTGCGTTCCACGGATACTCCTCTCTCTAGCGTGGAAGATGCAGGAAGTTGCATCAGACGCTAGAGTGAGGAGTATCAGTGGAACGCACGGAAGGTATGTATCTGTCCACTTCCCGCACATACTATTTTAAGCTGGAGGGGAGCGCAGAGGGGAGAGTCCCAAAGTGAGGGAGAGGGGGGGGGGCGTCCCCCCTCCCCGCCGACTGTGGCCATGGCTTTCCCCTCATGCTGCGTCCCCTCCAGCAGGCATGCTCGGGTCCCCATTGGCTTCCATTAGGCTCGGTGTTTGGCCGAATATGCCGTACATCTGGATGATGTTCGGCCGAGCCGACGCGAGCCCGAATATCTGGGTGTTCGATCATCACTAATACTGACAAGATTTAAAAAATAACAGCATATATACATTGGACATACAGAGGAGAAACATTATTTTATTAGTTAGCACATAAATCGCATTGTCCTGATTCCAAACTTCTTGCTTTTACTGATGGCTAACAGTACAATATTCCACTCAGTGGCGTAGCTAAGGAACTGTGGGCCCCGATGCAAGTTTTACATTGGGGCCCCCCAAGCACTCTATACATAACAATTGATACGGCACACCAAAACCTGCCAATGGCAACTACAGCGTCAGAGGTGCAAGAAGGGGATGGGAAACAGTTTGTTAATGATTACCACTATTCAAAGTATCTATATAAGTGATTATTATGAGCACAGGACCAATAGAGAGCTAATACTGTAGTTGAGGGAGGGCCCTTCGGGGTCCCTCTGGCCCAAGGGCCCCGATGCGGTCACTACCTCTGCACCCCCTATTGCTACGACCCTGTTTCCACTGCTACTCCTCCTGTAAAGGAGGAATGCAACAGAGGGGAAAAGTCTCCTTAGAGGCAGAGGATCAGTAGGACTTCCAGGCAATTGGCATTGTTTTAAAATGAAATATATATGGTATCCTTTTTAGCCCTCTCACTACAGGGTGACTTTAAAGAAACACTTACCATATATTCTGATACACGAGTTCTATAAAATAGCATAATCTGAAATAGAATATGTTCACGTTAGCACTGAGCGCACCACAACCTGAATATTCCCTTTATTATTTCTCTAGAAGAAGGTTGAGAAGTGGTGTACGTGATGATTCTAAATATTGTTATCTTATCTTAGCTATCTACTTTTGCCACTTCCTGACCAACAGACAGTGCATGCTACCAGTTGTGTATTCTATTTGCAAGCAGCAGCATAGGAGTGCCAAGAATCAGGCACCACACTCTTCCACTCTACATACGAACAAAAGACCCTCGAAAGAACTCTGGACTCCGTGTGCCAGGTACAGGAACCTGCTGCAAGTCTCTCTGTTGTCAGGTATTATTATGGAACACGGAGCACAATCAATAAGACTACATGGTAAGAAAAAGTCTGTATATTAACTGTAAAGTAAACCTAAGCAGAAAAAAAGGTCTCAATTTCGGTACTTACTTTGGGAGAGGGAAGCCTTTGGATTCTCCGAACGGTTCTCCCGTCAGCCTCCTCCTCAATGTTCCAGCACTGAGAACCCCGCAAGCCCAGCCATCACCAAGGACTTGTCTATGGAGCTCGCCCACACTGCGCAAGAGCACACAGCTTGCATCTGTGCACTAGCACCGAGCGCCTACAGTGGCTCCTACTGTGCAGGCACCAGCCGCCTGCACCTGCGCTCCTTGGATTTTTGAGGTTCCTAGTGCTGGAACAGAGGGATGGAGGGAGACAGGGAAGCCTCTGTAAGATCTAGTGGCTTTTCGCTCCCAAGGTAAGTATCTACATTTTTGCCTTTTAAATCTCCCAGATTTGGTTTAAGTGCCCTTTCACACTGAGCGTGTTGCGTTGCTACAATGCAACATAGTGGACAGCTCACATGTTGTGGTGCGTATCCTGTAAAAACAGGATCTCAACAGATGGGAAAAGTCGCGTTGTGTGTTATACATGCAGTGTGACACATACAGTGAAGCATACAGTACATACAAAGTATGCTTCACTGCCACTGTTAATGCATGCATTATGCTGTACCACACTGCGTTATGCCAATAGATTTCACGGGACAGGACAATGTAATTGCATCGCATTTGCATCTGAGTTATCCGAAACAACGCAGCATGTCACTGTAAAGGGCAGCCTTACCATTATACAGAATATCAGTAAGACTATTACTTTATCATTTTATTTTTGACCTGTATGAGAAAGAGATCCATGTAATGCAAATAGTTTTTTCACCATGCTAAATTACTGTAAAAACTGTCCTTGTTGGAATGACTGTTATTATATGCTGTGGTTTTGCAGGCATTGCTAGAATTATTGTCTTACTTCTTTGCAATGGTGGGACTAAGTTTAACTCAATACAAAGCTGTCTGAATACAGAGTTGGCTATATCTGAAAAGTAAGCTTTTAACCCTCTTGGTGCCCTCATACCCCACTAATACTAACCCACTAGAGCTGCCTTATTAGCAAATCTCAGCATCTCCTTAAAGAGGAACTCCAGTGAAAATAATGCAATAAAAAGTGCTTTATTTTTACAATAATTATGTATAAATGATTTAGTCAGGGTTTGCCCATTTTAAAATATTTCCTCTCCGATTTACATTCTGACATATATAACATGGTGACATTTTTACTGCTGGCAGGTGATGTCTATGGAAGGAGATGCTCTTGCTTTTTGGCTGTTGGAAACAGCTGTAAACAGCTGTGATTTCCCACAATGCAACAAGGCTCCCACAGTGTAATGTCAGAACCATGGTCCTGACATCACACTGTGGGAGGGGTTTCACCACAATATCAGCCATACAGAGCCCCCTGATGATCCGTTTGTGAAAAGGAAAATATTTTTCGTGGGAAAGGGGGTATCAGCTACTGATTGGGATGAAATTCAATTATTGGTTACGGTTTCTCATTAAGAGTATGTATTATTCCGTTGCCCGCGCAGTTGGGGCAAAGGGTGAGCAGAAAGACGGCTTACCCTGCTCCTGCTGAAGTTCCGGGCGGCGTTAAATACTATTGCCCCTCCGAGTTATAGAAACTCGGATGGAGACGTAATACGGTGTCCGATGGATCACAGTGAAAATCCCTCTGCACCGCTATAGCCATAATTAACATTACGGTCTATGGCAGCGCCCAAGTCAGGCTCTGAGTGGCGCAGATCAGGTGCCAAGATGACCTGATCAGCTCCTCAACTCCAATTCCCCTCAATATACCTAACAATAACCTGATTTCTAACTCTTATCCAAGCACAACATCAAATACTGTACTATACTGTTTTTACTGCCCTGATAGAACTTTTACCTTGCTTATAATATACTTTGAAATACTGCTAAAAACTGCTTTTCTACAAAAAAACATAGCTCATAAGGGGGTCAGTGTAAATTAACTTTAGGAATGTTTTTTTTTTCATCTACTTCTATGCAGTGGCGTAGCTAAGGAGCTATGGGCCCCGGTGCAAGTTTAGCATTGGGGCCCCCCAAGCACTCTGTACATAACAATTGATACGGCGCACCAAAACCAATCAAGGACAACCACAGTGATAGAGGTGCAAGAAGGGAATGGGAAGCTGTGTGTTAATGCTTACTACTATACAAATCAACTATAGAAGTGAATATTATCAGCACAGGACCAATAAAGAACTAATACTGTGTTTGAAGGGTGGGCCCCTCGGGGCCCCTCTAGCCCAAGGGCCCCGATACGGTGGCTACCTCTGCACCCCCTATTGCTATGCCTATGATTCTATATGACACGTAGATTATGCCAAGCAGATCCCAGTTATTAAAGATAACACTGTTGTCCTTGAAGCTTTAGTTAGCTCCTGCTCCAATCAAGTAGGTAGTCATCGAACAGACAGAACATAGTGTTTAAAACTTCTAAAGACAATAACTCGTAGAGGTTTTTTAAAGTGAGATTGAAGTGAAAAAAAAAACGTATATAATGAATTGTTTGTGTAGTACGGATAATTCAAAGAACATTAGTAACAAAGAAAAGAGTCTCCTATTTTTATTTTCAGTTATATGGCTTTTTTTAATAACATTGCATCATTCTATCATATTTGTAATTACAAACCACACGCTGTATTTTAAACTATGAAACAAAGCACAGATAATGACCCTTTGAACTCCCCTGTAGCAAAACCTTGTCTGAAGCTGCCTGTCACTGTTTCTTCGATGTATAATTGCTTCAGAAAATAGCACTGTCTCCGACCTAAGTTGGGTCAGAGAGCTAAGAGCAGCTCTTTTGCATAGATAACAATTGCATTTTCTTAACGCTTTCTGTACTGGAAACAATATGAGACTGTTATTTGCTACTGATGTTCTATTTCTTAGCTGTACTACACATAAAACTGATTGTATCATAAGTTTATTTTCACTTCAGATTCCCTTCAAAGGTATACACATTCCAGATGTTAGTTGTAATTCTGATGACCCTCTGTTGTGTTATCCTTTAAAATATAATACAAATTGCAAATGTATCTTAAGCTGTGTATATACTTGAAAAATTAATGAAAGATCAGGACCAATTTTACCCCCTTCCATGTAGTATGAGAGCCATACTCTACACAGTCTATTCTATAGAGCTGAACTCCCCATCAGATAAAATCTTTGCAAGATGCTGCACACATAGATACTGTACACATTCAACAGATCAGTATCTGCAAAAGATCTGTTCCTGCAAAAGATCAGTTCCTGCTAATTGTATTCATAGTCTATGATATCTGCAGATCTAATACACTCCTTGTTTAACAGACATTCATCTGCAGATCAGATCCACCAGGATGGATCTTCAGATCTGCAGATGATCTTCAGGTCTGCAGATGAATGTCTGTTAAACAAGGTGTGTATGAGATCTGCATATATCATAGACTATGAATGCATTTTGCAGGAACTAATCTTTTGCAGGAACTGATCTTTTGCAGATACTCAGGTGCGTAGCAATAGGGGTTGCAGAGGTTGCGACCGCATCGGGGCCCCAAAGGGCCCTCCCTCAACTACAGTATTAGCTCTCTATTGGTCCTGTGCTCATAATAATCACTTCTATAGATACTTTGAATAGTGTTAATCATTAACAACCTGTTTCCCATCCCCTTCTTGCACCTGTGACACTGTTGTTGCCATTGGCAGGTTTTGGTGCACCGTATCAATTGTTATTTATAGAGTACTTGGGGGGGCCCATTGTAAAACTTGCAACGGGGCCAACAGCTCCTTAGCTACGCCACTGCAGATACTGATCTTTTTCAGATACTGATCTTTTGCATGTTTACAACATGTTTGTGTACATCATCTTGCAAAGATTTTTATCTGATGGGGAGTTTAACTCAATAGAATAGACTGTGTAGAGTATGGCTCTCATAATACGTGAAAGGGGGTAAAATTGGTCTGTGATCTTTCATTAAGCTTTCAAGTGTGTATACAGCTTTAGAGTCTTTACTGACACACCATTAAGGTGCGTACACACGCACTACTAAAGAGAATGGCAGGTCCGTCCAGCTCTAACACTTTCACACTGACATTTTGCACAGTGATATGTATTTTGTTATTTCCTTTCACAGTAACCTGTAACATGTTAGTATTCATTGTTTTCCAGAGTGACTGGTGCTCTTCGTTAGAAATCCATAACAGATCTTCAGTCAGAACATAAAGAATAAGAGAAGACACAGAATTTTTGTATATCTTGCTTTTCTCCTGGCAAACTCAAAGCGCCAGAGGTGCAGCCACTAAGACACGCTCTATAGGCAGAAGCCGTGATAGGGAGTCTTGCCCAAGGTCTCCTACTGAATAGGTGCTGGCTTACTGAACAGGCAGAGCCAAGATTCGAACCCAGGTCACCTGTGTCAGAGGCAGAGCCCTTAACCATTACACTATCCAGCCGCTAGAATAAGTGGGGAAATTTGACGGTGACGTCACAGAAGCATCCTACAAAAACTACAGCAAGATTTCCTCCTATATCAAAGAAACTTCTTAAAGATGAACTGCTCAACCTTGGTCTATGAACATCTTGCGATTTTTGCCTCCGTTACTTACGGCATCTTTTTTGTCATTGGAACCATTTTCAATGTGTTTGCCTTGTGGATTTTCTGCTGTAGACTACCCAAGTGGACAGAAACAACTGTGTTTATGGTGAACCTGATGATGGCAGATATTCTAATTGTACTGACATTCCCTTTCAAATTGTATGCTTTACTAGCCCCCTGGGAGCTTGGCTATAAAGTATGTGAAATGCTAATCCGAATTTACTTTACAAATACATACATGAGCATTTTTATTATCACAGCTATCTCCTGTGACCGCTATTTGGCCATATGTCATCCTCTGAAGTACAAAGGTTGGAGGACCCCCATGAAGGCTTCATTGGTTTGTGCCGTCCCGTGGACTCTTCTGCTAATTATCAACATAGTAAATACTGCACAACAAGAGAATGGCAATTTAACCACTTGTTTTGTGAAGGTGCGCACAGAACCTAGTGAGTGGAATCTGGTCTCCTCATTGGCTTGGTTTCTTCCTTCGCTGGTACTTATCAGCTTTTTCTCTGTGAAGATCTTGAAAACTCTCCGTGACTCAATAACGCTGGATTCCAAAGACCGGCGATCCTTCAGAAAAGCAATAAACTTAATTATTGCTAATATGGTTATTTTTGTGGTCTGCTTCTTCCCAGTCCATACGGCATACATAGTACGCTATTTGGCGGATAGTACCAATGCATCTTGTCACACCATTAATCATATCCAAGTTTTCATCCGTGTGTCAACACTTCTATCTAATGCTAATTGTGTTCTGGACTCTGTGTGCTATTACTTTGCAGCCAAAGAGTTTTGGGAAGCGGTCTCCAAACGGAAACAAAGGTTTCAGAAATTCCGATCTTGCTGTACATCATAAACATTCACAGGACCGGCCTTAGGTTTCACAGCGCCCTGAGCGAAACCGGATTTTGTTCCCCCCGCCCCCATAAGTAGCATAGTTGTCCCCATATAGGTAGCATAGTTGCCACCAGTGTAAGTAGTATAGTTGCCCCATATAGGTAGCATAGCTGCCCTCAGTGTAGCTAGTACAGTTTCCCCCAGTGTAGTAGCATGGTTGCCCCCAGTGTAGGTAGTATGCCCCAGTGTGCCCCCAGTGTAGGTAGTATGCCCCCAGTGTAGGTAGTTTGCCCCAGTATGCCCCCAGTGTAGGAAGTATGCCCCCAGTGTAGGTAGTATGCCCCAGTATGCCCCCAGTGTAGGTAGTATGCCCCAGTATGCCCCCAGTGTAGGTAGTTTTCCCCCAGTGTAGGTAGTTTGCCCCCAGTGTAGGTAGTTTGCCCCCAGTGTAGGTAGTTTGCCCCCAGTGTAGGTAGTTTCCTCCCAATGTAGGTAGTTTGCTCCCAGTGTAGGTAGTTTTCTCCTAGTGTAGGTAGTTTGCCAACAGTGTAGGTAGTTTGCCCCAGGCAACCCCCCCCCCTTTATGTGGCAGTGGGCCGGGCAGAGACTGACTCACCTGTAGTGTTGGGCCGAACAGTTCGCCTGGCGAACCTCTATGGGCCTCTTACTACTTCCGGGTCGCAATGACCCGGAGTAGTACGCTTGCGCTGCCCGGCGGAGCGCGTCCTAGATCGCGCTCCTGTTGCCAGGCACTCTCTGCGCATGAGCGTGACGTCACTCATGACGTCACGCACATGCGCAGAGAGTGCCCGGCAACGGGAGCGCGATCTAGGACGCGCTCCGCCGGGCAGCGCAGGCGTACTACTCCGGGTCATTGCGACCCGGAAGTAGTAAGAGGCCCATGGATTTAGAGATGTTCGCCGGCGAACGGTTCGGGAACCGTTCGCCACATCTCTACTCACCTGACATCCAGCTCCAGCGCCGACGTCACTCTTCTCTCCCCGCCTCCGCTCCATCTGTAGTTAGAGCCTACAAGATAATGGCCGCCGTTTGTCTGCATTTGTGGACATCGGCGGCCATTTTCTTGTAGTCCTGCTCTAAATATAGACGGAGAGGACACAGGGAGACTGCGGGGCGGCAAGGGGCGACAGGGCGCATGCGCCCTTGAGAGCATGGCGCCCTGAGCGACCGCACAGGTCGCTCATAGCAAAGGCCGGCCCTGAACATTCATTAAAGGGAGTCTGAAGTGAAAATAAAAATAAAAAAGCTACTAACCTAAAGAGAGGGAAGGCTCTGGGTCCCATAGAACCTTACTATTCTCCTCACGGTCCCCGCGTTTCCCCACAGACTCCCCATCAGCAGTCTGTGACCATCGGTCGTAGACTGCTCTCTTCCGCGTGGGGTGGCTTCGGTAGTCTTCGAAAGCACTCGGGCTTCCGTAGACGGGCCACTCTGTACTGCGCGCACACGTGGGCTGTACAGAGTCGCCTGTCTCTGGGAGGACTCGGGCTCCCGAAGACTTCTGAAATCTCCCGCGGCGGAAGATTTGAACTGTGAAGCCTGGAGGAGAATGCGGGGACCGTGAGGAGAACAGGAAGGCTCTATAGGACCCTGAGCCTTCCCTCTCCTTAGTTAAAGAGGAACTTCAGCCTAAACAAACATACTGTCATTAAGCTACATTAGTCATGTTAATTAAAATAGATAGGTAATAGAATCTCTTACCCACCCTGTTTTAAAAGAACAGGCAAATGTTTGATTTCACGAGGGCAGCCATCTTTTTGGTTGAAAGGAGGTGACAGGGAGCATGAGACACAGTTCTAACTGTCCTGTGTGCTGATCACCCCTCCCAGTTGCTAGCCAACGTGAATAACAACATAGGAAATCCCATCATGCTTTGCACTGCATCAGGGAAAAAAAGCCCGGGCAGTTTTCTTTGATGGGTGGAGCTTATCTAAAAATGCAGCTAAAAATGATGCTTTGGTAAGAAAAACAAAGTTCTGATGCTGTGAAACTGTTAAAGAAACACCAAGACTTTTCAGTTCTGCTGAGTAGATTTTTAGTCTGGAGGTTCACTTTAACCAGTTCATGTCCTAACTACAGTATATTCACGTTATTGCAAGTGGCTTCTGAAAGCCACATGATGTGAATATAAGTTGTCTCCTTTAAATGAGCGCAGCGTGCGTGCTAGCATGCACCTGGGCTCATCAACCCCCCTCCCTCTAACTACACTAATGAGGGATCCCCTCCCAGGTGTCAGATCTCCCCACCCCACGCCCAATCCCCTGTAATTACAACCCCCCTATTCCTCCATGCTGCGACCGGGCAGCATGGGGAATTACAAAAAAAGATTTCTCACCTAATGTTGTTCCGGCGGCGGCGATCGGCTCCCCTCCATTCAGTACCGCTGACAGCCTCTATGTGCAGAATGGATCGGGTCCCGGCTTAATGACATCATCAAGCCGGGACCCGATCCATTCTGCACATAGAGGCTGTCAGCGGTACTGAATGGAGGGGAGCCGATCGCCGCCACAGGAACAAGATTAGGTGAGAGTTTTCATAGCTTCCCTGCGCCGATCTCTGCAAGGGCGTGGGGGTGGGGGATCATTAAAGAGACACCGCTGCTCGGGGGGGAAGGGGGGGGGAGCAACACACACACACACTGGACACTGGATTAACAAGGAGGGGGGTAAAGGGGCACACACACCTGGCTATGGAGGGGGGGGGAGTAGACACATCCAGCCAGCTTTGGGGGGGAGGAGTGTGAATAGGCAAATATACACATCTGGCTAGCTGGGGGGGAGGGGTACTAAGGCCTGGCTGGGGGGGGGGGGTATCCAGAGGCACATCTGACCAACTATGGGGGAGGGAAGAATATGTAGGTGCACATCTGGCTAACTGGGGGAAGGATCGAATTATAAAGGAGGAAAAAAATAACTAAATAATAATCGGACACAAAATGAAAAAATGCATTTTATTTCGAAATTATTTATTGTCATCATACATTGTACTAATATTGAAATTTAAATGGTGAAATAACCAGGGCAAATGGAAAAATAAAATGTGTGGCTTTAACTTACAGCAGCAACTTTTATTTTCAAACTATAATGGCTGAAAACTGGGAAATAATGACCTTTTTTCCATTTTTTACCCCTTGTTCCCTTTAAAATGCATAGAAAATAATATAATTCTTAGCAAAAAGTACCACCCAAAGAAAGCCTGATTGGTGGTGGAAAAAACAAGGTATTGATCATTTATGTATGATAAGTAGTGTTGGGCGAACAGTGTTCGCCACTGTTCGGGTTCTGCAGAACATCACCCTGTTCGGGTGATGTTCGAGTTCGGCCGAACACCTCATGGTGTTCGGCCTTTTAAGTTCGGGTTCGCCCCGAACTTCTGTATGCCCCCGAACAGGGCCGAACAGGGCCCCTGTTCGGGCGAACAGGGCCCTGTTCGGCCGAACAGGCCGCAATACGGCCCCCCTATGGGGTCGCAGGCATAAGGGGGGAGCATGCCTCGATCGCGGGGGGGGGTCGGAAATTCCCCCCACCCCCTCCGCTAGCGCTCCCCCCTCTGCCCGCTTCCCCATTCAAAAGTTTCAAGAAGTACCTGTATAGCGGATGGCCTGGCAGTGGCACTGTGGAGTGAGGAGGAGGAGGAGTCCGGAGAGTGACGAGTTGAGGGAGGCCGGGCAGCGGGCGTGAGGTCAGAGAAAGGGCGAGTTCCGCCCTTTCTCTGACCTCACGCCCGCTGCCCGGCCTCCCTCAACTCGTCACTCTCCGGACTCCTCCTCCTCCTCACTCCACAGTGCCACTGCCAGGCCATCCGCTATACAGGTACTTCTTGAAACTTTTGAATGGGGAAGCGGGCAGAGGGGGGAGCGCTAGCGGAGGGGGTGGGGGGAATTTCCGACCCCCCCCGCGATCGGGGCATGCTCCCCCCTTATGCCTGCGACCCCATAGGGCCCCCAAAATAGGGATGTTCGGGAAGTTCGGGGTTCGGCCCGAACATGCCGAACATCTCGGCCATGTTCGGCGAACTTTCCCGAACCCGAACATCCAGGTGTTCGCCCATCACTAATGATAAGTAGTGATAAAGTTATTGGCAAATGAATGGGAGGAGTGTGAAATGTAGAAAATTGTTCTGGTTTTTTAGGGGGAAAGCCCCAGGGACGTGAAGTGGTTAAGTATCTGTTTTTTTATTTTTATTTTGCACTACAGATTCACTTTAAAAACCTCCCCGGCGTTCTGATTCCCGCGGGAAGGTTTTTTTTTGTATAATTTTTTTTTGCTATCATGTAGATAGCCTAGCGCTAGCTACATGATGCCCCCCTCCCTGCGTTGTCCCTCCCACCCCTCTGATCGCCGCTGGCGCGCTTGCCCATAAGGAAATCCCGTCCTGAACGGGATTTCCTTTAGGGCTTCCCCCATCGCCATGGCGACGATCGCAATGATGTCATCAACGTCATCGACGTTGTGACATCACAGGGCATCCCGATCCACCCCTCAGCGCTGCCTGCCACTGATTGGACAGGCTGCGCAAGGGGTCTCGGGGGGGGGCCCTGTTACGCGGTGGGTAGCGGCACATCGGCGGCGAGCGGCGGTGATCGTGGACAACACGCAGCTAGCAAAGTGTTAGCTGCATGTTTAAAAAAAAATATTTAAATCGGCCCACCAGGGCGTGAACGGTGCCCTCCGGCGTCACTGGACGAGCTGAGCCCGTCCAGAACGCCCAGGAGGTTAATGTTCTTTTCATTGGGGCATTGTCTGTACTTTTCCTCACAGAGGGCCTGCTGTCACCACATTTGTACCACCATGTGTAGTAGTACAGCATATGATTGACCACATCACAGGGCATGTGCTAAATATCGGACTTGCACTATGACTATGGCAGTAATAAGATGGTGAGAACAGTCAGTGACATGACTTTGTGCTGCTGCTGTAGATTCCAGTGCTATGACCTGACTGTACTCTACAGTTCTGTAGAACATGTCAGCACTATATAGATACATAATAATAATATGGTAGGACATTAGACTATGACTATGGTAGGGGCCAGTAGAAGCCCCAAGTAAGTTAAACTCTTTTTTTTAAAAACAACTTACAGTTATCCTTTATTATTATTATTATTATTATTTATTGTATTTATAAAGCGCCAAAATATTACGCAGCGCTGCACAATAGAATGATAGATGGGTTAACATACAAGGTAGGACATACAGGAAACTCACAACAAAACAAGATCCTGCAAATGATTTGATAACAGTACAGTGTCATATGTCAAAATAGAGACTGTTCTAGTCCACAAGAGGGGTGATTGTCAGTAAGATTGCATAATAAAGCTGGAAACACTAGGGAGGAGGGCCCTGCCAGAGGCTTACAATCTAAAGGACGGGGGTGGAGACAATAGGTGCATATGTTGAGAAGGTGTCTAACAGAACGTATTATGGTGCTGGTGTAGGGCGGTATGCGAGCATGAAAAGATGAGTCTTGAGAGCTTGTTTGAAGGTATTAAAGGTGGGGGCGAGTCTGATGGCTGGTGAGAGCGAGTTCCAGAGAGTAGTGGCAGCATGTGCATGTGACTGAGATATGCGTGGTGCGACTAGGCGCAGGTCATTTGAGTATCGGAGGGGGCGGGCTGGTATGTGCCTGTGGACCAGATCAGAGATGTAGGTCAGGCAGGTCTTGTGCACTGATTTGTAGGCCAAGCACAGGATTTTGAAATTGATCCTAAAGCTGATGGGGAGCCAGTGTAGGGCTTTACAGAGCAGAGTTGTGGAGGCGCTGCAATGAGAAGAATGTATCAGTCTGGCTGCCGCATTCATTACCAATTGAAGTGGGGCAGTACGGTTAGAGGGGAAGCCAGACAAAAGAGAATTGGAGTAGTCTAGGCGGGAGATGGACAGGGCGTGGATAGGGAGTTTAGTGGTGTCAGGGGACATGTAGGAGCATATCTTGGAGATGTTGCGGAGGTGGAAGTTGCAGGATTGGGCAATACCTTGGATGTGGGGTGTAAAGGAAAGTTCAGAGTCCAGGGTAACGCCTAGACAGCGGGCTTGGGAGGTAGGGCGGATGGTAGTATTTTTAATAGTGATGTGCAGATCTGGGAGGGGTGCAGCTGTGCGGGGTGGGAATATTAGAAGCTCAGTCTTATCCAAATTAAGCTTCAGGTACCTGGCGGCCATCCAGGAGGAAATGGATGTGAGGCAGGCGGAGACTTTGTCCATGGTAGAGGAGTAGAGATCTGGGGTGTGGAGGTATATCTGGGTGTCATCGGCATACAGGTGGTAATTGAAACCCATGGAGGAGATGATTTTGCCAATTGAGGCAGTATAGAGTGAGAACAGTAGTGGTCCTAGGACGGAGCCTTGAGGAACACCAACTGAGAGGGGTGTAGGAGTGGATGAGGAGCCATTGAAAAATGTTGTGGAGGAGCGGTTGGAGAGGTAGGAGGAGATCCTGGCTAAGGCTAGGTCCTGAATGCCCATTATCTGCAGAGAGTGGAGGAGGAGGGAGTGGTCGACAGTGTCAAATGCCGAGGAGAGGTCCAGGAGAGCAGGATGGAGTATTTACCTTCGGCTTTGGCAAGGGCAAGGTCATTAACCACTTTGGTGAGGGCTGTTTCTGTAGAATGGGCTGTACGAAAACCAGATTGCAGAGGATCGCGAAGGGAGTTGGAATTGAAGAAGTTAGTCAGGCATTGGTGGGCCAGGCGTCAAGAATTTTTGAGGCAAAAGGGAGGAGAGAGATTGGGCGGTAGTTGGATGGCAGTGCAGGGTCAAGTGAAGGTTTCTTTAGCAGGGGAAGCACAGTGACCTGTTTGAATGTGAAGGGGAAGATGCCGGTGGAGAAGGATAGGTTGAACAGGTGGGTGAGGACAGGGGCCAGATCTGAAAAATGTGGGTGCAGAGAATCAGAGAATCAGATGGGACCGGATCTAGGGGGCAGGAAGTGACAGGTGAAGTTGCCAGCAGCTGGTTGACTTCCTCCCCCGTGACAGGATTGAAGGAAGTAGGGGAGGAGAAAGAGGCAGGAGTAGGATGGGGTGAGGAGGCAGGGGCGATGGAGTGGAGGAGAGAAATATCCCTCCGGATGGTTGTAATTTTGTTGATAAAGTAGTTTGATAGGTCAGTGGCTGAGAGGGTGGAGGTTGGGGGGGGGGGGAATGTGTGGGGTTGAGTAGGGCATTGAAGGTGGCAAAAAGACGACGTGGGTTGGAGGCTTGGGTAGCAATCAAGCGAGTAAAGTATATCTGTTTGCTATGAGCGGGAGCAGTATGGTAAGTCTGCAACTTGGTCTTGTATCCCAGGAAGTCACGGTTGTGGCAGGATTTACTCCATTTGCGTTCTGCAGCTCGTGTCTCATTTTGTAGTTTTTTTTGTGAGGGCATTGTGCCAAGGTTGGGGGTTGGGGTGACAGTTGGTATGAAAGGTCAGGGGAGCAGCATGATCTAAGGCTGCTGAGAGGTTACTATTGTATTGAGCTGCTGCTTGGTTAGGGCATGTTAGGCTGGGGAGGGAGGAGGAGAGGGAGTGGAGGGGTGTGGCTAGTACATTGGGGTCAAGATTGCGCAGATCTCTCTGCCAGCATCCAGTTTGTAGAATGGCGTCAGCAGGGCATTATACACTACCTGCTTCTAGAGGCAGGACTGGTTTTCTTCGCTCCCCTCTTTGATCTGCCAAGACTGCTCAACTGACACTGCATCACGTGGGGGGGGGCGTAGGGTCAGGGGCCGCTGCCCACTGGCCACACAGGAAGCCCAACTGTAGCAAATCACACTTGGTTTTTGAGATAAGGTGTTTTTTTTCTGGTGGTAGGGCAAGTGAATTCCTAATATTTTCTATCTGGGACCATTTGCCTTCCTTGATTCTTTTATCTGGGGACAGTTCTTGTATTTGGGGTGCATCTTGCTACTTAATTCTTTTATCTGAGGGCACATGGCAGTCATCTATCTCAATGTTGGCTTAGAAGCAAGGCTACATTCTATCCCTGACAACCACGAAAGCTAGACAGAGCTTGAAAACAGTAAATGTCCTTTGCAGGTTTGGAATTTTATTTTTGCTGTATTTCTAATGTGCATTAATGACCTTCTGTATCTTTCTTGTTCTTTGTGTATTAACCACTTCGCATCCAGACCTTGTTTTCAACTTATTGACCAGAGCAGTTTTGACAGTTTAGCTATGTCCCTATTTAATCAGAAATAACTTTATCCCTACTTATGACACAGAAATGAAATATATATTGTTTTTCTCAAACTGAGCGCGCCCAGCCGGGCTGCAGCTCTCTTAAGCTGCTCCAGACCTTGTCTCAGATTTTTACACCTTTAAACCTATTTGTGCTGAAACTGGACTCAAAATACAGAGGAATTCCATCCACCACGACCAAGGCTACAACTACAACCAACCAGAACAATCGGATTACTTTGGATGGCAGAGATTTAAACTGGATTGAAATCCTCCATGAAGCTTACCACTGCTGAACACACCAAGCCTTCTAACAGCTGACCTGAAACAAGACCTTCAACCTCTCTGGAAACTTGATTGCCTGTGATTGCCCTCACTCCACCCTGTGAGTAATCCTTTATACATTATCCAAGGCATATGCACCAAGTGACTATTTTCCACATTTATGTTATCATTTATCATCTAACTCTAAAACAAGGAACTTTACTTAAAATAAATCTATGATCCAACTCTGTGTAGGAATGAAAGGATTTTGCACAGATCCCCTTTGATCTCAGCAGGACTCCAGAAGTACAAGCTATCTGAACAAGTCTATTGTCTCTAATGTCAACATACAAATACTCATCAAAGGATCTTCTCTCTGCCTGCCCTCCCAAGGAACAATTACAAATTAACACCTCACTAGCTCTCCTCTTAAAATCCTCTGGGATACTCAGGAAACGCAGAAGGGGGTGGAGAGGTAGTGGATCCAAGTATAAAAAACATAGTTGTCCCCAGGAAAGCTTAATCACAGCTACACCCTGCAATGCCAGATCGATAAATAATAAGACTGCAACTATACATGACCTAATAGAGCTCTCTGATTTGACCTTTTTGGCAGAGACCTGGCTTGGGAAGCATGCAGGCCCAACTCTTGAAGCAACCGTGCTGACCAATTATTCAGTCTTGCACTGTGAGAGACAAGTCCACAAGGGTGGGGGGTTGCCATATGCTTCAGATCCTCTTTGAACATAAGGCCCCTGCCCATAGGCCCCACTGAAACCTTTGAATGTCTTGCAGCTCAACTGTCAGCAGAAGTAAACATCAACATATTGCTCATATACCGCCCCCCAAAAAATGGTCCAGCCTTTCTTAAGGAAATATCTGAACTCTTATCCTGCCTAACAGTGGAACACCCTAGATGGATCATCCTGGGAGACTTCAATGCATGGGTGGATGATCACGACTCCCACCTAGGAAGTGAACTACTTTTCATAATGAATGAACTGGGTTTCCCTCAGGCTGTCAACCTCCCCACCCACAAGAAAGGGCACACCCTGGATCTTATATTTCATTCCGGACTTTTAATATCACACATGGATATAAACCCAGTGGTATGGTCAGACCACCACACCATCCACTTCTCTCTGACAGCACCAGCGATAAAACACAGAGGGAAAGAACTCATAAAATACCGTTCACTGAAAGATGTCTCACCCCAGCACGTTCAGAATACCCTCAACTTCGACTCATTAACCAATCATTGCGCAGACCCAGACTCCATGGTCCTGATGTACAACCATGCAGTGTCATCTGCCTATGACGCCCTTGCTCCAGCTCGCATTAAACGGTCTACACCACTTCACCATGCACGGTGGTTTGACAGCTCATTAAAGGACCTAAAGAAAGAAGTGCGCAGACTAGAAAGGAAGTGGCGAAAATCTCAGAATTCAAAAGATAATCACACCCTTGTCTCTCACCTGGAAAGCTACCAAAATGCGATCACCAAGAAAAAATCCTCCTACCTATCACAGGAGATCGCAAAGGCCGCCAACAGACCAGCCCAACTATTCCGCACAGTTGATAGACTATGTAATCCATCCTGTCTAAAACCTACTATAACTCCCTCAAAGGAGCTATGCGAGAAAATTGCTTGCTACTTTGCTGACAAAGTATCCTCTATTCGGTCTCTCATTCAGTCCACAGCACCTAAGACTCATGCAACTCCTGGAAATAGCTGCAAAAACAACCTAACACCCTGGACTGACTTTAAAAGTATTAGTGAGGAAGAGATCTCAGACATCCTCCGTCGCCTCCGCCAGACAACCTGCGACCTGGACCCTGGACCAACTAAACATATGTTGAAATGCCCTGACCTGCTTGGTCCAGCATTTCACAAAATAGTAAATTGCTCTCTGCAAGCAGGGAGGTTTCCTACCTCTCTAAAAGAATGAATCATCAAGCCCCTTCTTAAAAAACCTTCCATGGATCCAGATGCTATGAGCAGCTACAGACCTGTCTCCAACCTCCCCTTCTTAGGTAAAGTTATTGAAAAGGCTGTCTATCTGCAACTTGAAACCAGGCTGTCAGTAAACAACATCCTGGACCCTCTACAATCTGGCTTTAAGAAACACCACAGCTGTGAAACAGCCCTCATCCAAGTCTGCAACGACCTGCTCATGGCAAGGGACAGAGGGGAATGCTCCATCCTAATCCTGTTGGATCTCTCAGCGGCTTTTGAAACAGTGGACCCTGAAATCTTGCTTAACAGACTGCAGGAGTACTGTGGCATCAGTGGATCAGTCCTCCAGTGGTTCAAATCATTCCTGACTGACAGAACACAGAGAGTATCCCTAGGACCTATAATGTCCAAACCTGCACCTCTACAATTTGGAGTGCCACAAGGATCAATCCTATCCCCTCTGCTGTTTGCAATCTACATGTTGCCACTTCGTACACTTATCCAACGACATGGCCTGACGTACCACTGTTACGCCGATGACACACAGCTATACCTGTCCTTCAAACCTGGTGGAACAGACCCTACCCCAAAAATAAACTCTTGCTTAGCTGAGCTACAGGCATGAATGAATGATAACTGGTTGAAACTGAATGCTGACAAAACTGAGGTCCTGTTTGTCCAAAGCCAGCACTCGCCATCAAAACAGCTCTATCCTAAAGCAACACCAATCAGGATTGGGAATTCAGATATAAACAGCTCCAACCTTGTGCGCAGCCTTGGAGTACTAATCGATGGGGAATTGAGTTTCAGAAACCAAATTTCATCTGTAGTTAAATCTTCCTACTTTCATCTGAAGAACATTGCAAAGATTAAACATCTGATTCCCCCAGAGGATCTTCCAACCCTAGTCCACGCCTTCATCACATCACGGCTGGACTACTGCAATGCCCTTTATGCTGGCCTCCCCAAAAAGGACCTGCGTCGCCTGCAATTAGTGCAGAATGCTGCTGCCAGATTGCTAACAAACCAGCCTCGCCACTGTCACATTACACCGATCCTTCGCTCACTGCACTGGCTACCAGTAGAATGGAGAATACTCTTCAAGATTGGACTGCTGACATTCAAATCTCTGCACAATCTGGGCCCTGGATACATGACGGACTTGCTGAAGCTGCACCACACCTCTCACAACCTCAGATCAGCAAGTTCTATAAACTTGGTCACTCCCAGAGTGCACCTCAAAAAATCTGGAGATAGAGCCTTCTGTCATGCTGCCCCTACTCTTTGGAACTCCCTACCACACCCAGTAAAGACAGCACCATCCCTGGAGCTATTCAAATCCAGACTGAAAAGCTACCTGTTTAGCCTGGCATTTCCAGATTTATAAAATTCTTCCTCTGTACCACGATGGTCGGAGCCATGCTTATGCGCTTTGAGTCCCACGGGAGAAAAGCGCTTTACAAATGTTTGTTGTTGTTGTTGTTGTTTCTCAAGACAAACTAGGCTTTCATTGTATGCCATTTTTTTTCCCTCAAACAATTTTGTTTTCTATGAATTTTAATGGGAAAACAAAGAAAAAATAGAAAAAACATGTATTTCTCAGTTTTACCAATTCCAGTTTAAAAATAAAAAGTGTTACTGTAGATAAAAAACAAAAATTTTGTTTGGCTATTCTTACTGCTTATCACAAAACTTAGATTATGTTCCTGTCACAATTTATGGTGAAGATATTTGATTCTGAAATAATGCTAGAGTGTGTTTTTCACTATGAAATTAGTAAAATCAATCTAATTAGCTCAGGAAACTTATATTCCCATTCACCAATTAGTCCTTCATCAGATAGTGCCAGAAATGTGCACAGGAGCAAGCCCAATCCTGCACAGCACTGCTTCAATACAGGTCAGTAGATCTACTGACCTGTGCCTTAGATGAAGTCCCAGAGGACGTATAGCTACTGTCCTGTGGACGAAGTGGTTAAGTGCGATTTTAGAAGTAGGATTGGCTGAGCTAAGTCGGGATGAGATGGGGAGCAGAGTTGGTGGGAAAGAGGGAAGGTAGGCAGGCAGGGAAGGTAGGGACCTAGGTAAAAATATCACCTTGGGGCCCAAAGATCTGTAGGTAGGCCACTGAACAGAGGCTTGCTTTGCAATTGCTTTCTACCATCTATTAAAGCATCATCTGAAACATTATTCACCTTCTAAAACTCTGCTATACTCTAAAGAAGCCCATATACTGTACTAATCAACATTCTCCGGAGGCAAATATCCCATCACGGCTAACCAATCGTAATTTGAAATGGATCAATAAAATTGATCATAATCGATCAAAACTATCGATTGTACCAGGTGGAAAATCTAGCCCATGTCACACCAACTGAATTTATACTATTGTATTTAAAAATATATGTGACAATTACCAATTGTTTGCCTGATGAAAGGCCCCTGAAACGCATTGCAACTACAGATCTAATAAAGAAAAAGTTATTTTTAATACACAGATCCCTCCGTGTTCTTTCAGCACGCACTTTATTCATAGACTCGCCACTGTACCGCTCATTGCCCCAAGTGTGGAGTCACTGAGCAGCGTGGCTGAATGGTCTATAGTACTAGCTATTGATTCATTCACCGTCCTGAATGCCACAGCCTGCCAAATGGCTGATAGTTATTCTAGTCTAGCGCAGACACGAGCACCTACACATTGCCAAAGGATTCCTGCTGCGGCTTGCCACTGGCAGGCCACCCTGGCCGAGAGAAGGACATCCTCTTCAGGAAGCCTGGTCCCCAGCAAAGCGGGACTAAGCCTGTAAGATGATTAACCCGTATGGGCACATCAGCATCTTCACAAGGTGAGATTATTCCATGGCCGCTCGGACACTTCTCATTCCCATTGTTTCAGTGCGCTCTCTACCCCCCTTTTGCTGTCTTTCCAGGATCAATAAGCTTGGCATATAAGGTTGTAATAGACCCGTGTATGCCTTGCTTTAAAGAGAACCTGAGACGAGTGGTGGGTAAAAGAATTCATACTAACCTGGGGCTTCCTGGAACCCCATGACCACTGTTTCCCCCCCCCCCCCCCCCTTGCCATTCTCCTGGGTGTCTCCATTAACCTGCTACCTATTGGCCACAGTAATCAGCCTCCAGTTGCTTCAGTCGGACTCTTCTGCGCATGCCCACCCTGGTGTTCATGTCGTCGAGAGCATTGTGAGCGCAGTACTACCTGTGCGGGTGCAGAATGCTCCCAGTGATGTGAACATGGCAGGCGTGCGCACGGCCGAGCTGTGCATGCACAGGAGAGCCTGACTGATGCAACCGAAGGTGGATTACCAGGGCTAACAGCAGGCGAACGGAGGCACCCAGGAGGATGGAAAAGTAGGCAACAGTAGTCATGGGGCTAGAGGAAGCCCCGGGTAAGTATGAATTCTTTTACCCCCCCCCCCCTCATCTCAGGTTAGCTTTAACTACTACAAATTGTCCAAATCAAAATATTTATGGCTTTCGTTTACTCTACCCAGGTAGGTAATCGCTGATGCCAATCTTGTTTTCAATCATTTATATTGAATTTTATAAGAGAAACAGTAAACAGTATATTGACATAAGCCATATACAAAACATACAGAAGTAGTGCAAATAATTTGTAAACATACAAATAAAGAATTCTCATGGTGCCACTCAGTGAACCATATCTGTTGCTTGTTCGAGGGGGATGGGGGTGTCAATATGATTTACTGATAGTTTGACAGTTAGCAATGGCGCTTGTCAGCTTGAGAAGATCTGTAGTGTAAAGGGGTAGTGGGAGAAGCTGATTGTGATTATTAGATGAGGGGGATGTCAACCACCCATTAACTGGACGGGCACAGTTGGATGGAGACATGTCCATCAGGGTATTCACATGGGTATCATATAGTGCACAGCTTCCAGAGAAGCTGAGGAGTTCTAATGTCCTGTGGTGGGTGGGATTTAGCTGAGTTCTGTAATACAGATCAATGGTTTCAGTGGGATCGCACCTTACAGGCGTATGTGTCATAACAAAAAAAACGAGGAGTAGGTAGGAAAAGATAGGAGGAGAAAAGAGTGGGGGGACGAGGAGTGGCAGGTTTATTGTAGTCTTTTTCTAATGGTTGTGTGGGACCTATTTATAAATAGGAATTTTAAGATTTTCTGACCCAAGTGCTTCGCTCCGGGCTGAAGAGGTAGTCTATGAGTGGGGACCATACTTTATTAAATTTTGTTATCTTCTAGTCTCCCTCTCAAATTTTTGAAGAACAGGATGCATCCTAACCTATTTTTGACTAGGTCAAAAGATACCGTTTGGTAATTCCAAGCCGCTGCAATAGTTAATTTGGTGGCTATAAATATGTAATTAATGCTGATGCCAATCTTTATATAAGTACATCGGTGCCAAAGAAAGGTCTCTTTTCACTTGAGTCATGCTGTAGATAAACGTTTATAAAGATGCAGATAAATGTTTATGCCAGTGAGCGTAGGTTCTGAGAATTAAATGACTTTGATAAGAAGGAATACTCTCTAAAATAATCAGTGGTGCTGTGTGGGGTACACCATGTGAGGTGTCACACCGTGACCATACCTATACATTTTATTGTTCTTCTTCCTCTTTGTTGTATGTCTCGAGAACTAGATTTACTTACTTTATGTTTTTAGTCTGTGCAGATTCTCGCTTCAAGTAGAGTGATGCAGACACGTCTAAAGGCCACTGTCTGGGCAGTTAGAGTACTCTTAGTGAATGTGTGGCTTATACAGAGTCTCCATCATGAACACAGTTTTGCCTTTTCATAAATACAGACCTAAAAATACTTTGGGACATTCTGGCCAAAATACACAGTTTGAAAGTGAAGTAAAATACTGAACACTTGAAACTTTTCCCGTATAAATATTGTGATATTGTAGCCAGGAGTTTGTTTGATATATATAAACTAACATCTTGTCCAAAATATTGTTGGAATGTTACCGTTTTCTTATTCTTAAGTATTTTTTTGTTTTGCTTTTTGTTAAACTGATTTCAAGTAGACCCAGAGGTTTGTCTGACTGTGAAGACTCCAGTCTTCAGGATAAGAAGATGGAAATAACTGAAGTCGGCACTCGATAGACTGGGTACCCAACATTTTGATCATTGATGGTTGTGATGCCAATAATTTTGTATTAGTAGTTTTCAAAGTAAGGCCCAACCAAGTGTAGATCACCCTCCTTTGTAAGTGAATGTAACTAAAAGGATTTGTTCAGTAGGTTAATTTGCTTTGTGCAATAGTTCTCACAGCAGTCCATGCACTCCTCAAAAGGTCTCCTCTAATAGATTCTGTTAGACAGAATTTAGATTGTAAGCTCGCAAGGGCAGGGCTCTCACCCTTTTGTGTCTTGGAATGTTATTAATTTAAAGAGACGCTGAAGTCTCCTAAAAATCATGTTTGTAATTGAAAAAAAGGGTTTAACATCTTTGCCCTACCTAAACCGCCGCATCCCCACCGTTGAAATCTATCTAAATCCCCCTAACTCCCCCCTCCCTCTCCCCTGCAAAATCCATGACTTTCTTGGTCGTGGATTTTGCTGCTGTTGGAGGCAGAGCTATGAGCTGCAGCCCTGCCTCACGCGTCTGTCAGCGGCGGATCTCCGCCTCTCCCCCGCCCCTCTCAGTGACAGAAGACTGAGAGGGGCGGGGAGAGGCGGCGATCCAGGCTGACAGACGCGCTGAGAGGCAGAGCTGCGACTCATAGCTCTGCCTCTCACGGAAGCGCTGCCCGGATTGCCCCACAGGGAGTTAGGGGGAGATTTAGTTAGATTTCAGCGGCGGGGATGCGGTGGTTTAGGTAGGGCAAAGATGTTAAATACATTTTTTTTATTAAAAACAAGATTTTTACTAGACTTCAGAGTCTCTTTAATTGCTTGCACTCTATTATACATTTATACATTTTAGTCATCATGTTAAATTTGCTATTGTAATCAGCAGTTCTGTATTTTGTATCAGTGTTCATATATGATGTATATCATTGTCTGTAGCATTATGTATCCCTTGTTTCTTACATTGTACAGCGCCACGGAATATGTTGGCGCTTTATAAATAAATAATAATAATACGATCCGCATCTGCTGGTGACATTATGAACTGCCTGCATGAGCTTCCTCCTCTACACCAGCAGTTGTCTATGCTTGCAACATAAACTTTTCTCTGCCCACCAGCAGAGGGCTCACTCCTTAAAGGGCCACGATGGTGAAAAATTGTAAAATGTAAAATATGTACAAACATATACAAATAAGAAGTAAAATGAAGAGATGGACTAGTCCAAAACCTGTTACTTCTGTCAGATTTCTACTACCTACTGTAAGTGACAGCAACATAAGAGAAAAGTAATTTATGGCACATTTTACTCTGGAAAAAAACATACTTCTTATTTGTTTATGTTTGTACATTTTTTACATTTTAAAATTTTTCGCCAAAATGCCCCTTTAAGGAACTGTGTGTCTCTGCAGACCGTTGCAGGGAGGAGATCTGTCACGTGACGTTCCAGCATTAGTATTTAGCCAAGCCTGAACATTCACCCAGTAGCTAGTTCATTGTTGCTGCTCAGCCTGTGTGCTAGCCTGTCCTGATTTCCTGAGATCCTTGTTCCTTGTTTATTGCCCTCCTGTGTTTTGACCTGTGCTTGCCATCGACTATTCTTCGCCTAAGTGACTACATTGTATGATCTGTTCTCCAGGTTTATGTCTGGCCTGTATGACCACCCGTTTGCCTGTCCCCTGTGTACCGCGAATTGTCTTGTAAATATATTTGTAAATATCTATTGTATATACTATCCAGGTTCCGGGGTCCGTGTGCACACCTTTGTATATACACTGGGTTGCTCTGCATGTACACCTTATGCAGGGTAGTCTATTTGTATATATCCCGGATTGCAGGTGTATGCCTGATTAAATACACTTGCCAGCAGGAATATTATCTTGTGTTTCTTTTTGGATATGATCGCATTTATTTCTGTTGTACATGAGGTTAGTGTACACTGCTGATTACGCTATTTATGTTCCTTGCATTATTAATAAATTGCCTTTATTAATTTATTCCTGGCCTTGTCATTTCAGTTATTTCCCACATAGTGACATTTCCTGCTCTGTTGCAAGTAAACCTAATGGGCTTGATTCACTAAAACAAATAGCATGCCTTATCAAAGTTAACACGCCTTATCAGAGTAGCATACGAACCCGCAGGGGCTCAGGGCAGGATGAGTGAAGCTCTCGTCATTGCCAATTAGCAGGCATAAGTTCGTAGCGCTCGCTATGCTACTCTGATAAGGCGTGTTCACTTTGATAAAGCATGCTATTTGTCTTAGTGAATCAAGCCCAGTGAGTGCAAAATGTCTAAAAACAGCTTGGCAGTAGATGTTTGTGTTAAGGACAAATCGGCTGGCAGGAAAAGAGTTAAAGTGTACCTGAACTCTTGCACAGAAAAAACATTTATGTATTTCAGGGTCGGATTTACCCTAAGGCACTGTAGGCACGTGCCTACAGGCGCCTGGTGATGGAAAGGCGTCTCACTCCCCTCCCTGAGCACCTCCTTCCCTATGCAAAGTCCTGATTAGAGTGAAAATAAGAGGTTACTCATCCAGCTCTAGGCATTTCACTGATGAGATCTCACTTCAGTCAGGGGCACCTCTAGCTACTTAACCCCCTTGGCGGTATGAAAAATACCACCAGGGGGCAGCGCAGCAGTTTTTTTTTTTAAAAAAAAAATTTAAATCATGTAGCGAGCCCAGGGCTCGCTACATGATAGCCGTCAGCGACGTCGGGACGTCATTGGGACTCTGGATCCAACCCTCGGCGCTGCCTGGCACTGATTGGCCAGGCAGCGCACGGGGTCTGGGGGGGGCTCGCGCCGCACCGGATAGCGGCGATCGGGCGCGCGGCGGCGGCAATCGGGGTGCTGGCGCAGCTAGCAAAGTGCTAGCTGGGTCCAGCAAAAAAAAAAATTATTTAAATCGGCCCAGCAGGGCCTGAGCAGCACCCTCCGACGGCTTACCCCGTGTCACACACGGGGTTACCGCTAAGGAGGTTAATACTGAGGGTACTTCTGCTTACCTAATACTAAGGGGCACCTGTAGCTGCCTATAATGGGCAAGGGAAGTAAGGGGGAAGTCACAGCTGGGACAGCACACTTGTAGTCCAGTTCGGTGGAGGTTTGTAGGTTCATGAAGGATGAAGTCTAAGGTGCCACGACATCTTTGCCTACAGGCTCTTGTGAGGTAAGTCCGGGCCTGATGTATTTAGAGAGTTTAGCCCATCAACTTCCCCCTCATCTGTGACTCAGTACTAGTTGTAATTTGATTACTCAGCTGTGTCAGCTGACTGCCACAGCAGAGAGTTAATTGGTAAACACATGGTGTTAACTATATGTCTGCTTCCATGACAGCAGGAAGTAGACACACTGCAGATTTATTGCAGTATTTGTGTCAGCTGTAACAAAGAAACATTTTTTTTTAAAGGTTATTATGTGGTTGCTTATCTTGTAGAGCAGAGAGGAAGTCCTGAGTTCAGGTCAACTTTAAAGGTGTGGTCCAACCCAAAAAAGGACTTCTATTAGAGGGGACCTTTTGAGGAGTGCATGGATTGTTGAGTGCTTTTGCAAGAATGCAAATTAAGTATACAGTGGGATAAAGGTGGTCTAAGGCAGAGCGCACCACCAGACTCTGTATAGTTAGCGGACCAACCAGGTGGTTGGAGTCACTAGGGTCAAGCGTAGCCAACACAGATAATCATTGGTCAGTGGGTGCTTTTGGTTACCGGTTGTTCGCCATTCACCAACTACGACAGTTTAGCTGTGGTTTGGACTCTTTCAGGGGAAAGTTATTGTAAGGATAGATTTACAGTATTGGTTTGGGGTAGAGGAACATGTTGGGTTAGGAGGATAGAGTTTACAGATCAGGAAACAAGGTTAAAGTCTAACTAAACTCAAATCTCAACAAGGCAAGTTCTAACAGCAATCAGGATGATAAGTGAATATAATCAGTGTATAGCAATAATGTGATGCATAAAATACCCTTTTTCATGAGTTAAATGTGCTAGTCAAACTGCTGTACAGCTTGCTTACTGCCCTCTATATATTTAGCTGGAGGCTAGGTAAGTCAAAAGTGGCACGTGACCTCAAAAGTAAAAATAACAATAGAGGGTGGGCTATGCGAAATATTGCGGAAGGTGGAGGCAAAGGACAGCGACACAGTCAGTGATGTAGTTGAAGCAATACATAGTTTGTGCATGTATTTCTTTATCTCCATAGATAACTTCATGCTTATTCAGTTGTATGCACAGAAGATAGAAGGGAACTGATGACAATCACTAAGTTGGCACAGCCTGCTGCAGATTTGTAGTTCGCAGGAAATGGGATTTCAAAACCCAACTGAAAAGGATGCCAGCTATTGCAAATAATACAGAGTTACAGTAGGAGTGAGACACAATTTACGAAATTATCGTAAGAGAACAGAGGCGCCAGCAGGATAAATGGTAATAAAAGTTTTAAAATTTGCTGCGAGTCAGTGGCGCTATTCGTGCTACTAACGTGCTACTGTTTGTCCCCTATTTTATTGCCTGATGAATCGGGCTGTGCCTGCGAAACGCGTTGCATCTTTTGGGGTACCAATAATGAATGTATTTGTTTAATTCAGACAGTATTTTGAGTCTGCTTTCCAGAGGTAAGTCCACCACTGCCTCCCAGCAAATTTTAAAACTTTTATTACCTTTTAACCTGCTGGTGCCTCTGTTCTCTTACGATAATACTATGTCCACCCTTGGTGGAGGGGTGACCTACCCCTACTTTTCTCATCTACAGATAGCGACATCTTAATCCTGAGTGAGGACAGGTCTAATCTCCTCACCTGCATCTACAGTGGTTTCCTAAGAGGTAACCCATGTTTGTGAGTATATTCATCTCACACTTACATTTATCCATGATTTCCAATACATACTACACTATATTGGGCTCTCGGTGTTTCTTATTTATATTTTGCGAAATTAGTGTATTTAAAGCAAACCTGAATGTCCTCTCTGCTCTAAAAGACAAGGCACAGCATAGTAACCTTTAAAGTGAAACATTTCTTTGTTACAGCTGATAGAAATCCTGAAATAAATCTGCAGTGTGTCTACTTCCTGCTGTCATGGAATTAGACATAGGGGTTACATCCTGTGTGTACAAATTAGCTGCTCTGGGACCAAGCCCAACTGGATAGTTTGGATGTAAGTAGAGGTTCAGTGGCTACCTCCTGTTTGTAGTTGTTTGCTGTTGTAAGAAATGTCTTTTTACAAATAACTGTGAGAAAAAAAATACTAATCTGCTATCATTTCTCATCCATTTGCTTAACTCTATGCTTGTTTTCCTTCAATCTGTTTACTGATCACTCTACTGAAAATGTTTCCCCCTGAAAACTGGCTGATGAACTTCTCCTGTCCTCACTACCAGTATAACCCTTGGGAGTGTAAGGAGTTTAGCAGGCAGATAAACATCCTTCTGACAACTGCCAGATGTGCAGGCTGGTTTTAGAAGAGGGAGACCCTGGAGACCAAATTGCCAACATTCAATGATAGAAAAAGAATCCAGCAAGCAAGAATGGCTGCTTTTGCTTTATTGACTATTTAAAAGCCTTTGATTATTGCCTTTGACGATGCAGACTAGAGCATGATAAACTGTGGCGGATCGTCATAGAAATGAGGATACTTGGGGCTGATTCTCAAAACTTTTTTGTGGAATTATCACCTTACTTTTTAACTCACAATGTATCTCTCCTTAACTGATTTAACTATCATGGTTTATCAAACAGGCTGTTTGCATGTTGGAATGACGTGGCTCTGTAAAATTTTAAAGCTATAGACTTGTTATACACCAGTGGTTCTTGATGCAAGCCTTGCTACAGGGGCACAAAGAGATAATTTGTGTATTCAGTAGTGGTGCATTGTGGGTAACCACACACACACACTATTTTAAGGGAGTCACCAGTCACACCCTCCCCCCCGTTCTACTTACACGGGGCTTCCTCCAGCCCCTTGCAGCTGATATGTCCCACGCCACAGCTCCATGTTCAGTCGTTGGCCAGGGGTCCCCGCCTTTGCAGAGGGAGACTTTGAGGTCGTCCCTACTGCGCCTGCGCGAGTGCCGCTGTCAATCAAGCCTACATTGTCCGCGGTGTACTGCACTGTACACCGCGGACAACGTGGACTTGATTGCAAGCGGCACTCGTGCAGGCGCAGTAGAGGAGGTCAGTGGCTGCGAGCGGAGCTGTCAGCGTGGGACATGTTAGCTGCAAGGGGCTGGAGGAAGCCCTGGGTAAGTAGAACGGCGGGGGGGGGGAGTTTTTTTTTTGACTGATGACTCCTTTAAGAAGTTAAACCACACCAGGACAACTAAAGGACAACTAAAGTGAGTTATGGAGGCTGCTCATTTTTATTTCAGTCAGAGAGAGACAAGCATGCCTCTAATCTTGTTAGATCTGATAATAATGTCAGAAATGTCTGATCTGCATATGCTTGTTTAGGGTCTATGGCTAAAATTATTACAGGCGCGGGATCAACAAGATAGCCAGGCAACTAGCATTGCTTAAAAGGAAATAAATATGGCAGCCTTCACATCCCACTCGCTTCAGTTGTCCTTTAACTCATTATTTATCTCTCCATGTTGTTGATTCACTATCACTATAGCTCCCCTTACTGCATGCTTAGCGTGCCTTATCAAAGGTAACTTGCCTTATCAGAGTTAGCATGCCTTAAGGCACGTTAACTCTGATAAGGCGCGTTAACGCTGATAAGGCAAGCTAAGCTTGCAGTAAGGGGAGCTAAAGTGATAGTGAATCAACCCCCTTATCTGTTAACCTCATGAATTTACTCTCCTAATTTGTTTTACTCATACATTAGCTCTCCTTACAGCAAGATTTGCAGGTCCAGCCAGTGGCGTAGAAACAGGGGGTGCAGAGGTAGCGACCGCATCGGGCCCTTGGGCTAGAGAGGCCCCAAGAGGCCCACCCCTCAAACACAGTATTCGCTCTTTACTGGTGCTGTGCTGATAATATTCACTTTTATAGATGCTTTGAATAGTAGTGATCTTTAATAAACTGTTTCCTATCCCCTTCTTGCACTTCTGACACTGTGGTTGTCCTTGATTGGTTTTGGTATGCCGTATCAATTGCTACGTATATAGTGCTTAGGGGGGGGGCAATATAAAACTTGCACCGGGGCCCACTGCTTCAAAGCTACGCCACTGGGTCCAGCCCCAATATCGCTAGATGTATGGCCAGCTTTATTCTCCCGCTCACCTGTAAATCACTAGTGGGCTGCAACTTTGCTCCCTCCATTAGCAAGATCACCATAATCTTCCGAAGCTGTGGCCACCCCCACTGGTGTTGCTGCAGCCTGCCCCTGACTCAGCAGCCTCCTTATTAGGCTGTAGCTGCTGAGCTGGGGGCAGCCTAATAGGACACAGGTGGGGGTGGCCACAGCTTTGGAAGACATTAGAAAAAATGCCATAGAGCCCTCTATTGATTTACGGGCAAGCAGTTGACTTATTATTGCGACTGACGCCCACCGATCCTGGCAGAATTACATTACAGGCTTTATGTGTTTTTTAATCTTGTTCCCCTTTAAGTTTAGTTGGTAATTACTTTTTCACACAGGTTAACTTTTTCCTTCATGAAATCAAACGAGTATTCAAAAACTGTCCTTTTTGTCCTTGAACTACCCTGTGGTGTTGATAGGCAGCTGGTTTCTCATGCTGAGCATATTTATTCTGCAGTGCACAGGCTGGAAAATGTTCTCCAAAAGAGGTCAGTGATAATGCTCGTAGTTCAAGGCCCACACACTCATAATTGTTCAGTCAGTTAAAAGCCATATATTCCCACATTTAGGAAGGCAGTTTGGTTTTATAGCACACTGACTGCGCTTTGTTTCTTTTCACATAGACCAGAAATTATTACATGTAAGAGTTTCCATTAATTAGCAGTGTCAGTACAGGAACCATTTTTCAGTATTAACAGTAACCTCCAGTGCCACAGGAAGCTTTAATCATTAAGTAAAGGCATTGAGGAAGGAAAAAGAGGCCTGGTCTGTACTATTAAGGAGTCACCTCCCAAGTATCATAACATTAAAGTGTAACTGTTGGGCATAAAATCAAAAATCTATTTATTTTTATCTGGTAAACGAGTAATCAGGATGCTACCCAGGCAATCCAAAAGTTAAAATCACTATTACTTTTCTTGTTGATAAATTATCATTCCCCAGTTTACCTGAATCTTATTTGGTACATTGCCACACAAAGGAAGTTACAGGGCATGCTGGGTTTTTTTTCTGCTTCTTTACTTAGTTTCAGACTTAAGGTGAACCTCCAGCCTAAAAATCTACTCAGCAACACTGAAAAGGCTTGGGGTTTCTTTAACAGTTTCACGGCATCAGAACTTTGTTTTTGTTACCCAAGTCTCATTTTTAGCTGCACAGAAAAAAACTGCCTGGGCATTTTTCCCCTGATGCTGTGCAAAGCATGATGGGATTTCTGATGTTGTTGTTCTCGTTCTGCTGTTTTAGTGCAATTTTTTTTTTCATTTTAGATTTGAAGCTTAGCGCGCGCAGCTGGGAGGGGTGATCAGGACACAGGACAGTTGGAACTGTGTCACATACTCCCTGTCACCTCCTTTCAACCAAAAATATGGCTGCCCCCACGACAAAAATGGCTGCCCCCATGAAATCACAAACATTTGCTTGTTCTTTTAAAACAGGGTGGGTAAGAGATTATATTACCTATCTATTTTAATTAACATAACTAATGTAACTTAATGGCAGTATGATTGTTTAGGCTGAAATTCCCCTTTAACCAATGCAGCCTGATTGGCTTAAACCTCATTCACCACTATTTTCCCCTCCCACACCTCTGTTCCTTTCTGATTGTCCAATGTCCAATATTTCTCATGCTGAGACAATGCACTTTCTATAGTAGAGCTTGTAACTGTCCTCGGATCCTTGAAAGACTTTAAGAACATACCGCTGGTACAAAAATAACTTTCTTTATTGGTAACATCATCAGGATAGGGAATCAGGAATAAAGATGATCACAGTTTTAGTAATATTGGTGGCTGAACATGGTAGAATGTGATCTTAGCAGTTTCAAGTGGTAGAAAGCGATTTCAAGCATAGAAAGCGGTAGAACTAGGGGCAAACATACAAAACAGTATTCAGTATAGACTCTAACATATAACCACTAACATTGTCATTAGCAGCATGAATCAGTATACATAAACCAAGATAGCTCACCTATTTTGGCCTCATAGGATCTTAAGGGCAGTTTCTCTGCTCTGTCTCTCTCATAAGCTCTGAAGATTCTGTCTGTAAGATGGCTGCTGGCATGTCTGGATAGAAGATTCTAGAAGATCTCAGAGTGAGGCTGGGTTCTGATTGGACTAGAGTGTCAGGTGACTGGAGTACTCAGATTAACCCTGTAATGTCCTGTGCTTAGCTAGCTATATTATAGCTGATGCTGCAGGCTGTTACTCTACACACAAATAAACTTTAACAGCAGGCTAACTTTTCTGCTTATCATACAACAGACCTATATAGGTATATATGTATTGTTCTGTACAGAAAACTAGCACTAAATTGCTATAAACCTCTCTTATTAGCAGTGACTATGAATTATGCTGTTCAGATGTTTGATTGGCTTGGGCGGGCAGCTACACTCCCACCAAATTACCTCTAATTTATGCTTTAATTGTTGAGTTGGGTTGCATAAATTAAGGGAATTTTACTTCTTCCTTCTTGCTAGGCGTTTTGGAATGGCCTTTATTATTCTCAATAAGGACAACCAATTTTTGGATAGGACGTTCTAGTATGAGTGGAGTGGTGAGACGTTCTCCTCTCTTACTTAATTTGGAATCTCCCATCTGTAATTTCACTCTTCTCACCATTCCATCTTTGTCTTTCAGAACTTCAAGAACTTTAGCAATTCTCCATCGATTTCTGGGTATGTCCTCTTCTTTGACCATCACTATGTCGTTTATTTGAACATTTCTCCTAGGAGTATGCCATTGTTGGTCCTTGGCTGTTGTGTTTAAGGCCTGAATGACTTTCACTTCAGGATCACATATTGATAGCTCTAGGAAACCTTTCTTGGGTACTATTTTCCTTTCCCATAGGAACTTTGGGCCTGTGAACCAGTTTGAGTCCTTCATTACTGAAACTTTAAGACCTCTTGAAGCATGATCAGCTGGGTTCTTTTCTGACTCAATGTAGTACCACTGGTCTGGATTAGTAATTTCTCTAATTCTTTGAACTCTGTTCGCCACAAAGACATGAAATCTTCGAGCTTCATTATTTATGTAGCCTAGAACCACCTGTGAGTCTGTCCAAAAGTACTCTTCATCTATCTTGAACTCTAATTCATCTCTCAGGAACTTGCTCATTGAAGCAGTAACTACAGCAGCTGCTAGTTCCAGTCTTGGTATTGTGAGAACATTGATAGGTGCAACTCTGGTCTTGGCCATGACAAGGGAGCAATGTACCTTTTCATCTCTTATCACCCTGATGTAGGAACATTGGCCATAACCGTAAGTACTAGCATCTGAGAAGTGATGCAGTTCAATTCTGTCATACTTTCCAAAGTTGTAGGATGCAAAGCACCTTGGTATTCTGACCCCTTCAAGATCTGGCAAATCCTTAATCCAACTCTCCCACCTTGGCCTCAGTTCTTCTGTTATAGAGTCATCCCAACCTAGCTTCTGCCTGCACAGCTCTTGGAGTATTCCTTTTCCTCTGAGGATCACTGGGGCTAAGAATCCCAATGGATCATACACAGAAGCTACCATGGAGAGAATATTATGTCTTGTTGCTGGTTTCTCTTTAATAGAGACCTTAAAGAAGAACTCATCCTTTTCAACATCCCACCTCAGGCCAAGTGCATTCTGGACTGAAAGATCATCATAGTTGAGGTCTACATTTTCCATTGCTGATGCACGTTCAGATTCACAAATGGATTCCAACACTTCTCTGTTGTTTGAGATGAATTTGTGAAGGTGCAGATTTCCCTTTGTGCACAACTCTTGGGGGGTTTCTTTCACTAATTTGATTGCTGAGTCAGCAGATTCCAGGCTTATAAGTCCATCGTCGACATAAAAGTTTTTCTTAATGAAGTTTGCTGCAGATGGATAACTTCTTTCGTTTTGACTGGCAAGGTGTTTCATACCATAATTGGCACAACCTGGGGATGATGCTGCTCCAAACAGATGAACTTTCATGCGATATTCTACAGGCTCTGTATTAGTATTTCCATTCTCCCACCATAGGAACCTCAGGAAATCTCTATCTTCTTCTTTCACGTGAAACCTATGGAACATCTTTTCAATGTCACACATGACAGCAATAGGGTATTTCTGAAATCTACAGAGAACTCCAGACAGCATATTCGTGAGGTCTGGTCCCGTTAGCAGATAATCGTTCAATGCAACACCATCATACCTTGCTGAGCAGTCAAATACCACTCTGATCTTGTCTGGTTTCTTCGAGTGATAGACACCTTGATGTGGAATGTACCAAACTTTTCCCAGGTCTAGTTGATTGTCAGCTCTTTCTGCATCTCCGTCTTGGATGATGCCTTCCATAAACTTAAAATAGTCACTTTTGAATTTTGGCTCTCTTCCCAGCTTCCTCTCCAAACGTCTTAGTCGTACTAAGGCGAGATTCCTATTGTCTGGAAGGTAAGGGTGTTTTCTGAAAGGTAAGGGCATCTCTAAATGTCCTTGTTGGTTTTGCTCAATGCCTCCTTCCAAGATGTGTAGGAATTTTATATCTTCTTGAGATATGCTCCTTTCTTTTGAACTGGTGTCTGCAAAGTCAGACTCAAGGATCTTGATTACTGTAGCAGGACTTGGAGTTGGTGACATCTTGACAGATATGCGATGACATAACCCGGTTACTTGTGTTGAGCTTGCAGCCTGTTGTGCCCCTCCAACAATGCTCCATCCTAAATCCGTTTTGATGGCATATGGTTCATCATCCCCTCCTGCGATTATTTGTCGTGGCATCAGTGCTTTAGAACAGTCATAACCTATCAGGAGCCCAACACCATACTCCTTCAGAGGGGGTATTTTATGAGAGATTACTGATAGGTGCTTACACTTTTTAGCTGTTTCACAGGTAGGTATGTGTTCACGATCAAGGGGTATGAAGTCTCTTGTATAGACCGGAGGTAGATCTATTCTGACATCTGAGCATAGTCCCTTGACTTTTAGTCCTGTGACTCTTTGACTATCTTCCAATGAGTCTTTTCCCATAATTGTTGAGAGCTTAAGCTTCACTGGCTCCATGGCTACTTGCAATTTCTGACAGACCTCTTGGTCAATAAAAGTGTTACTGCTTTGTGTATCTAATAGTGCATAAGCAAGTACCTCCTTACTTCCTGTTCCTGGAGATGAGATACACACTGGGATGATCATTGAAGTATTCTTGCTCTCACTTTCAACCATACAGCAGGATAATGTGGATACGCTTTCTCCCTCAATGAGAGTACTGGGTGTTGAAGCTTTATCTTTCTTTGGGTGCTCCTCATGTAATGGGGTTGGGTGACGTCCTTTACAAATGCCACAGGTGGCTCTTCTCTTACAGTCCTTAGCACTGTGTCCCTTTCGTAGGCACCCAAAACAGAGCTGGTTATCCAGTATGAATTTTTTCTTCTCCTCTACAGACCTTTCCTTCATTTGTTGGCATTTGTAGATGGAGTGGTTCTCTCCACAGAACATGCATTGAAGAGATGTGCGACTATCCGTCTCTACTTTCTCTCTGTTCTTCACATCAGTGACCTTAGGCTTACTCTCCTTGGTATCATTGCCTTTATCCACTGCATTGACTGCAAATGAAGTTGCCTTTGCACGCTTTACCTCTCTTGTTGGCTTTCCTTCCAAAGGTTTCAGAATGTGGAGGGATGACACTGGATTGCATGCTATGCGTGCTTCTGTATTGACAAACGAAGAAAACTCTTCAAAGCCGGGATACTCCTTGCCTTGGTCTAACTGTTTAGTTACATGACGATTCCATCTTAAGGTCACCCAGTCAGGTAGCTTAAGTAACATTTTCTGATTTTCTTCACAGTCATTCAGTACTTGCAAACCTTTTACGTATGGAATGGCGTTGCTACATGCTTGCAGGAAGTCACCATACTCTCTAAGCTTAACGTACTCTTTAGCGCCTATCTTTGGCCAACTGTTAAGTCTTTCTCTGAAGGCTCGCTGTACTACAAAGGGATGACCATACCTTGCATTCAGTTTTTCCCATGCTTGTTTGTAGGCTTCTTCATCTTTCCTGTAGAAGCTACCTTCAAGAGCACTCTTTGCTTCTCCACTAACATACTTCTGTAGGTAGAACAACTTGTCTGCTGAATTGGGGCAGCGACGTGCAATAAGTGCTTCAAAGCTTGTACTCCACTCTATGAACTTCAATGGGTCTCCTGAGAATACAGTGGGTTCAGGAGTTGGAAGTCTTGTAAGAACCATTGTCTCATGTATTGCTTGAGCAATAGCTGCAACATTTTCTTGGTCACTATGATGACTTGTGGGGATAGAACGACAGGAATCTGTTCTCTCACTGCACACGGATTTAGATTTCTTTCTATTTTCCTCAGTGAGGACAGAAGGACAGGGATCTGTTCTCTCATGTAGTGCTGCTCTGGATCTATCACAATTCTCCTTTAATTTCCTCCTCAGCATATACCCTATGTTTAGCTTCCATGACCTCAATGTCTCTTTGGTTTTTCAACTTTTTTAACTGTAGACGTTGTGCATCAATTGCAGCTTCCATCTCAATCTCAGCTCTTTTAGCGGCAAGTTGTGCAGATGCTTCTACCCTTTTGGCTGAGGTACTTGTGCACTTAGATAAGTGGCTAGAATGCTTGCTAGAAGAGGTTACTCTTGAAACTGTTGATCCATATACAGACTTGGCATAATCCCTTTTATAAAGCTGTAGTAGCCTTGTCCTCTCTGTCTCTGCATCAAAGTCGGTTTCAATTGATCGTATTCTCATAAGCTCTAATAAATCTGCTGTTATTGCAGTGCAGGTGTCGATCTTCCTCTTAATGTCCTGGGAGGGTGCTGTGTGTGACCTTAGCTCATCATATATTGTCTTCATATCTAACTCATGCTTCTGTACAGCATCCATCATGTTGGATAATTCATCCTCTGCACACTCTAGTTTTAGCTTCATGCGAACCTCATTGGTGGGCGTCTTCCATTTTATGTACATTTGGTTGAATTTCCTTTCTCTTTGTGCAGCCTCTTGTTGCATATATTCTAGCATTTTTGGGGTAGGTCTTCTCTCACGAGATGACTGTCTCAACTGGCCTATCTGTTCTGAGACTGCCTGAGACTCCCTAAGCTCAACTTCTAAATTCTCTATCTTAGACAGGTACTCTTTTAGGTCACAATTTATCCTTTCTATCTTATCAGGATTTGTCTCTGCCTCTAAGGTTTCCCTCAACTCTAATACCTTCTGCTGTAAGGAATATCTCTCACTATTTAACTCTTCACCCTCTAACAATGGCATTGAAATACTATAAACAGACATGTTGACCTGAAATAGTTAAATAGCAGTTAAACACAAAGGAATAATAACTTTGTTCAAATAAACATAAAGTCCTTATAATGCAAATGTCTCTTGATGTGCCAAATTCAGCACATAATCATCAATAAGGAATAAACAGGAAACTCTGACCTTATTATGAAGAGCAGGATACAGTGACTTGACTGCTGATTTAATATTAGTGTCTCTTTTGAAACAGAAGTTAGGAATCACTCAGGATCAGTCTTTGCATATGTAGATGCAGGGACTTTGGCTTGCTTGTAGTTGCTTACAGGATGCAGACTGTCTGTGTCTTTACTTGCAGAGATGCAGCTGTGAGTGTCTGTTGCTCTGATTGTGTGCGGTTGCTCGGGGTGAATTGCAGCATGTGGTTGTTTCACTCTGTGTGGTGGCGCGCCTGTCAATATGTGCACTCTCACTGTGGCAATATTGTGACTCTGAAGGCCGCAGGAAAGGCATACATCTACTTGGGTGCAATACTTGGCTCTATTTCTGCTTCTACTGTGGTGTTTTGTGAACTCTGTGGCCACAGGGAAGGCAGGTTAGCTTTAAAGTGCTTTTTGAACTTTTGTGTGCTGTCACTTTAAGGGCTTTGCAATTACACTCTGAGGCACACTTGGTATGGCTTCTGCTCTAGCTCTGATGAGGTGTGTCTTCTCGCCTCCTCAGAGGGTAATAGTTCTACTGTAACTGTCCTCGGATCCTTAAAAGACTTTAAGAACATACCGCTGGTACAAAAATAACTTTCTTTATTGGTAACATCATCAGGATAGGGAATCAGGAATAAAGATGATCACAGTTTTAGTAATATTGGTGGCTGAACATGGTAGAATGTGATCTTAGCAGTTTCAAGTGGTAGAAAGCGATTTCAAGCATAGAGAGCGGTAGAACTAGGGGCAAACATACAAAACAGTATTCAGTATAGACTCTAACATATAACCACTAACATTGTCATTAGCAGCATGAATCAGTATACATAAACCAAGATAGCTCACCTATTTTGGCCTCATAGGATCTTAAGGGCAGTTTCTCTGCTCTGTCTCTCTCATAAGCTCTGAAGATTCTGTCTGTAAGATGGCTGCTGGCATGTCTGGATAGAAGATTCTAGAAGATCTCAGAGTGAGGCTGGGTTCTGATTGGACTAGAGTGTCAGGTGACTGGAGTACTCAGATTAACCCTGTAATGTCCTGTGCTTAGCTAGCTATATTATAGCTGATGCTGCAGGCTGTTACTCTACACACAAATAAACTTTAACAGCAGGCTAACTTTTCTGCTTATCATACAACAGACCTATATAGGTATATATGTATTGTTCTGTACAGAAAACTAGCACTAAATTGCTATAAACCTCACTTATTAGCAGTGACTATGAATTATGCTGTTCAGATGTTTGATTGGCTTGGGCGGGCAGCTACAGAGCTGGGTGGGAGTGCCTGAAGACTGGAAGGAGGGTGGGCAATGCATACACAATCAGGCAGAGCAGAGTAAGGGAGGAAATGACATCAGGATTGGCTTCAACATAGACACAGATAAAATGGAGAATCCTAAGAAGGATTTTCTCTTTTTTTTATTATAGAAAAATCAATTAAAACGTGGGCAGTGCAATACATATGTTATGTAAGTGGAGCAAGTATTTATCTACTTATATATGTGGGTTTTTTTCTGAGATAGTATGGCTGACAGCTCCTCTTTAAAGGGAATCTGAAGTGAAAATAAACTTTTGATATCATGATCTGTATGTGTAGTACAGCTAAGAAATAGAACATTAGTAGCTCAGATATGAGTCTCATAACTTCAGTTGTTATCTATGCAAAAGAGCTTCTCTGAGCTCTCTGACCAAGCTTGATTGCTACAGTGCTTTTTTCTGAAGCACTTATCTCAACCTGTTTAAGGTTTTAAAGTTCAAAGGGTCATTAGCTCTGAGCTTTTTCATAGTTTAAAATACAGAGTGTAGTTTGTAAACTGCAAATGTTGCAATGCTATTAAAAAAAGGCTATATAACTAAAAGCATGAGACTCTATTCTTTGCTACTAATGTACCACGAATTATCTGTACTACACATACAATGCATTATATCAGGCAACTGATATTGTTTAAAAGGAAATAGATATGTCAGCCTTCATTTCTCTCTCACTTCAGTTGTCCTTTAAAGGGGACCTAAAGCAAAGTTAAAAAATAGTCTCACTTACCTGTGGCTTCCACCGGCACCCTGCAGTCACCCTGCACCTGCATCATCCTGGAACGATCCTCTGGTCCCTCCACTGGACGATGGAAACTGTGTCTGTGCAGCCCTGGCCGGTGGCCGCGCGCATCCTCGATCACGCTCCGGCTGCTGGGAGTGTCCTGCACGTGTGCAGTACACTCGAATCTTGTACAGCACAGAACACTCCTGGAGATGGGAGCGTGATCGAGGACGCACGCGGCCAGGGCTGTGCAGGTGCAGTTTCCATTGTCTGGCCAGTCAGTGGAAAATGAAACTTAGCCGAAGGATCGTTCCAGGATGGCTGCAGGGTGCCGGTGGAAGCCCCAGGTAAGTGAAACTCTTTTTTTGCTTTAGGTTCCCTTTAAGGAACTAGTAGCCATGAGATGATCACAACTTGAAAGGAAGATTTAAGCTACCAAATTATCTGCACAGTTGTCACTTACAGTAGGTTCCCCTCTTCATCCAGTATCGTGTTTTCTTGCCCACCTGTTTATTATCCAATCTCCTCTTGCCATAGCAAAGTACATACTCCTCAGTAGAGGTCTAAACTGTGTTGGCAAACTATCACCTGAAGTGATCAAAAAAAGAGCAGCCTTCCCTCTGACTTTATCTATTCTTTCCCTGTGCTCCACCACCGGGAGCAGAGGGAGGAGGTGGGCAAAGTCAGATGATGGTTCTGTGCTGGAAAAAGCCTAATTACACTTTCCAGGTGGCTGCATACATTGTGCAGTCATGTGACTGACTTTTCCAAAGATAATATCTTTGAAAATGGCACATTCCATTCCTCTTGACTAACAATAAAAAATAAGCAGTGTTTCTGAGTTTCTGGTATTACAGGTTGCAAATATAGTATGAATTGCTTATGTATCAGCGCAAAGCAATGATGATGATCCACATGTCCAGAACATGTATGAACATCGAGGGCTTTAGTTAAAGTCTGGCCATATTAGCTGCATGCTTGTTTCAGGTGTGTGATTCAGATGCTACTGCAGCCTGAAGGATCAACATGACTGCCAGGCAACTGACATTCTTTAAAGAGTACCTGAGCCGAAGCTCGGGTACACAACATAAGATACTCACCTATTGAGGCTTCCCTTCCTGCTGTGTTGTCCCCCGTCGCTGAGTGCAGCCCCACAGGAGATTAGTGACAATGCACGGATCCACGCAGCTCTTTCTGCTCCAGTGTGGCCACACAATGGCCAACTCAGTCCACCCGCGCATGCACAGTAAGCCAGAGCTCCAGGCTCCATGGTACTGCGCATGCGCTGGCTGGCTTGTGCGGCCCCGCATCAGGAAGAAGAGCTGCGTGGCTCCGACGTGGAGAGGAGCTGTGCTCAACAATGGGGCATTTTGATCAGCGAGGGAAGCCTCAGCAGGATTTCCTCTCTTAAAGGACAACCGAGGTGACATGTGACATAATGAGATAGACATGTGTATGTACATTGCCAAGGATACAAATAACTATGCTGTGCTCTTTTTTTTCTTTCTCTGCCTGAAAAAGTTAAACGTTAGGTATGCAAGTGACAGTTTCTGTCTGGGTCAGGACCAGGTCAGACTGGGTCAGACTATAGCATAATGTGAGAAACGAGGCAGCTGCGGCGAACAGCACCGCCGCCGCAGCTGCCTCCATGCGGCCATCCGTACCTTCGGCTTCCAGGACGCCGAGGACGGAACGTTCTTTCGGGACGGGGGGCGCCGTAGCGCGCGGGCGGGCGCGCAGACGGGACCTTTATGCTGGGAGGAAGCCCGTCAGCTGCCCTGTCGGTCGGCTGACGTCAGAGGAGTCCCACGGCGCCCAGGATTGGCTGATACGGAGGGGCGTGCCAGTGGGGTCTCCTCTGCTTCATAAACCTCCAGGCTTCATTATAGGGTTGTCTGTTGTTGTGAATACTTGCGTGTTAGCCCTTTACGGGCTACTGTCACCTATCTGCCTACCTGTTGCTGAACCTCTGCCTGATTACCGTTTACTCTCTTGTCTCACGATTCTGTACCGATACTTACCTCTCTGTTTCCGAACCTTGCCTGCCTGACCATTCTACTCACCTGTGGACCCTCGCCACTGGTAAGGTATAGCTACACCAGCTCCTCTGGTCTTATAATTCTGCTAGGCTGTATGCAGCCTTAAAGAGGAGCTGTTAGGTATAAGGTCTCAGAGAAAATAAACACATATATCAGTAGCTAAAGATTGGCTGTACTTACATTACATATGCATTTCACTGTCCACGTTTGGATTTCACAGAATTTGTATATAGTATATGCAGAGATAGATGCTCCTGACAGCTCATGGCAGGCTCCATGTTTTTCTGTCAAATGTGTCGTCATGTCCTGCCTGCTTCCTGATCACAGATAAGCTCGTACTTGAACAACACAGTGTGCAGTGAATATTAATGAGCCATGTGGCTAGGAACAATAGCTGACTCCTGCAGTGTACTCTGCCCGAGATTTATCAGTGCTACGCGATTACAAGCTGCTGTAACGTCTCATTAGCAGCCGAGGGGAGAGCCCCAGAATGCTTTGCAGTATGGTATGCGGCTTGCGTCTTCTTAAGAATAACAGCCTTGCTGATAAGCACACATCAAAGGTAACTGAGATTTTTATCTTCACTAATTGCTTTTGGGCTTCCTTCTAAACTGTTTAACACAGGAGAATAGAGGTTTAAATTAGCTTCTGCAGCCTGACAGTTACTCTTTAATTACCTGCTCTATGGAGTATCTGTTATTGTAGTATTGTTGTCTCTTGCCTGCATTGGATTCTGAATCACCCGCTCCTCGGAGATTCAGCCTCTCCAGTATTGTTCTCCAGCTTGCTGGAACTTGTACGCTAGTGCATGCTTCATGCACTGATTGTACCTCACCAGCCCCTCTGGTGAGGTTTCTTCTAACTATTAAAGTTACGGCTACACCCAAATACTTACACTTTATTAGGTGTCCAGAGGTTAGCCATACTTGTATTATTGGTGATTCTGCAGATCACTAATAATCAGGTATATATCTGTATTGTTGGTGATACTGCAGATCATCAATAATCAGATACTCTCTGTGTGTGCTGACACCAACCGTTACAGAACAACAGACCAGTAAAGTTTTATGGAGGCACGGGTCGACGTGTTAACTGCCACCGTTAATGAACTCATTAAAACGGTGAACGCTCAATAGACTCAGATTGACCAACTAGCTGAGTCAGTTAACCGTTTATTGGACCCTAGTACCCGAGTGTCTCCCCCTTCTGTGATCGAGCCGAGAGTACCCCCACCTGAAAAATTCTCGGGGCATCGCTCGGATTTTAGTAATTTTAAGAATAGATGCTTGTCTTATTTTAAAATAACGACCCGTTTCTTCAGGTACAGAAGCTCAACGGGTCACATTCATTAGGACTTTATTGTCTGGAGACTCCCAGTCCTGGGCCTACAGTCTCCCTACGGGGCATGAGGCTTTGGTCTCAGTAGAGGAGTTCTTTAAAGCCATGGCCGTAATTTATGACGACCCGGATTTGGCAGTGACGTCTGAGAGAAAGTTAAAAACCCTCAGACAGGGTCAGAGTTCCGTTGAGGTTTATGCTGCCGAGTTCAGGAGATGGGCCGTATCAGCCAGGTGGGGGCAGTACGCACTCTTGGACTGTTTCTTGTCCGGATTGTCTGACGCTGTGTCTGATCTTATGTTGGGTCATCCAGAACCCAAAACTCTGGATGAGGCCATTTCTTTGGCCATCAAGATTGATTGACGAGTTCGTTATCAAAAACAAACTCGGGCTAAGCCCCCAAGAAAGTTTTCCTCCTGGACTTTCTCAGCACCTACGCCTTCCTCTCCACCAGCTGACGAGCCAATGCAAATTGGGCAGGTCAAGCTCTCAGAGGTAGAGAAAAATCGAAGGCGAGCCGAGAAATTATGTTTATACTGTGCCGATAAAGGGCATGTGGTTTCTGCTTGTCCCAAGAAGGCGGAAAACACTATCGCCTAGGAGTAGCTGGAGGTACTACCCTAGGCGATCTTGATACACCTCTCAGTAATAAACGTGTATTGCTTCCTTGTACAACCACTTGGGAGGGTCAGATTCACACTACTGAAGCTTTTTTAGATTCCGGATCTGCTGTTAATGTTATGCCAGCAAGCTTCGCCAGTCAATTTGGGTTTTCGTTGCTTCCACTGGGGGAGCAGATTACTATTACTGCGGTGGACGATTCTCCACTGCCTGTCACCATCACTCAGACCCCTGAATTGGTATGCCAGATTGGAACCCTACATGGAGAACTAATGCAGTTTCTGGTTTTGGAGATGTCGTCCACATCCATTTTAGGCATGCCATGGTTAAAAAAGCATTCCCCAGATATTGACTGGTGTACCAGACAGTTGATAAGCTGGTCTCCCTTCTGTCATGATCACTGTTTGAAGCATTGCGGTGAATGAGGCCCAAGTACTTGGAACCAGTGAACAGGATCCAGAACCCTCTGGGTCTGGGGCACAGGTTGACTTGGATTGGGCCTCAGAGCTGGGTCCTTTTCAACAAGAAGTTCCTGAGGGTAAACCAGAGGGGGTTCTTTTTGTTCCCCTCCACTTGAGATTCAAGGTTTTGGAGGCATTCCATGCCCGTAAAAATGTTGGTCACCCGGGGGTGGCTCGCACCCTAGAATTATTAAATTGGAGTGTCTGGTGGCCCTCCGTCACTTCTGATTGCAAGGAGTTCGTGGGAAGCTGTGCTGTTTGTGCCAGGAGCAAGGCTTCTAGGCGAGCGCCTGCCGGCACCTTACAGCCGCTTCCCGTGCCCGAGGAACCTTGGACCCATATGTCCATGGACTTTGTGGGCGAACTGCCTCTCTCTGAGGGTAAAACGGTCATTTGGGTGGTAGTCGACAGGTTCAGTAAGATGGCACACTTCATCCCCTTGAACTGACTCCCCTCTGCACAGGAACTGGCAGAGCTGTTTATTCTCCATATTTTCAGACTGCACGGGATTCCCCAGGATGTGGTATCAGATAGGGGAGTCCAGTTCACTTCTCGATTCTGGAAAGCTTTCTGTCAGCAATTGGGGATGAAGTTATCGTTCTCCTCCGGCTACCACCCACAGACCAACGGCCAAACTGAGGGGATCAGTGAATAATGGCGCACAGGGCCTATGCATAAAAATGGCGCCGCATTAAAAAGATACGCTTATCGCTATTTATCTTTAGTACTGCATAATAATGGCGCACAGGGAAAAAAGAAGAAAAACGGCACACACTAACGTTATTTATCAATAGTGGCACACACTAACGTTATTTATCAATATTGGCACACACTAACGTTATTTATCAATAGCGCCCTACATAAGCCAAACTGCAGACGTTATTTAACTGCAAAAACGGGGAATGGATTTAATGTAACACTGTCAAGGTTAGGGTTAGGCACCACTGGGGGGGTCTTGAGGTTAGGCACCACCAGGGGGGTCTTAGGGTTAGGCACCACTAGGAGGGTCTTAGGGTTAGGCACCACCAGGAGGTTCTTAGGGTTAGGCACCACCAGGGGGGTCTTAGGGTTAGGCACCAACCAGGGGGGTCTTAGGGTTAGGCACCACCAGGGGGATCTTAGGGTTAGGCACCACCAGGGGGTCTTAGGGTTAGGCACCACCAGGGGGGTCTTAGGGTTAGGCACCACCAGGGGGTGGTTGGGGTTAGGCACCACCAGGGGGTGGTTAGGGTTAGGCACCACCAGGGGGTGGTTAGGGTTAGGCACCACCAGGGGGGTTTAGGGGTTAGGGATAGGTACAGAGAGGGTTCTGTGTGTTAACGGTAAATAACAATAAGGCTTTAACGTTAAATAACAATAAGGCTTTAACGCAGGGACGGATCTAGGGGGGGGCGAGCGGGTATCTCGCCCCAGGCGCAGTTTGTTGAATTCTTAAAAAGGCGGCAAAATGAATGCAGTTTAGGCGCCAAAACCTGACCTTTAGGCGCCAAAACCTGACCTTGCCCCAGGCGCAACTTGGTCTTGCTCCGTCCCTGCTTTAACGTTAAATAGCGATAAGCGGCAAACGGATTAGCGGCAACACCGTGCGCCATTATTCGCAGGCGCCATTTTCAGATGGATGCAAACTAAAAGGGTAAATCAGGCAATTCTTCAGGTGTTATGTGGCCGATGCCCAGACTGATTGGGTCAAGTTCTTGCCGTATGCCGAGTTCGCCCACAACAACTTAAAGTCTGCTTCATCAGGGTTCTCCCCGTTCCAGGTTGTTACGGGGAGATCACCCAAGTTTTCACCCCTGCCTGTGGTGGTTTTACCTTTTCCAGCCTTAGAACATTGGTCTGAGACTATGAGAGGCATCTGGAATAAGGTGAAGCAAAATTTGAAAAAGGCCTTTTTTACTCAAAACAGGCAGGCCAACAAAAGACGTTTGGTGGAATGGAAGTTCGCATCGGGAGATTTGGTGTGGATTTCCACTCGACACTTGTCCCTAAGACAGCCCTCTGTGAAATTGGGTCCTAAATTCATAGGGCCCTATTCCATTTCTAGGAAAGTGAATAATGTTACCTATGTGGTGTCACTTCCCCCCAGTTTCAAGGGTGGTAGGACATTCCACGTTTCGCTTTTGAAGCCTGCCGTTTATGTGGATGCTACTCCTCCTTCCCCTGTGGTGATTAACGGAGAACCAGAGTATGAAATAGAAAAGATTTTGGATTCTCGAAGAGTACGTAAATCTTTACAGTATCTGGTCCACTGGCGAGGGTATGGTCCTGAAGAGAGATCCTGGGTACCACTCTCTCGCATGCATGCCGAGAAACTCAGGATGGAGTTTCATAGATTGCATCCAGATAGGCCGGGTGGTGCGTGTCCGGAGTCCACGCCTAGAGGGGGGGGGGGTACTGTGAGAAACGAGGCAGCTGCGGCGAACAGCACCGCCGCCACAGCTGCCTCCATGCGGCCATCCGTACCCTCTGCGTCCAGGACGCCGAGGACGGAACGTTCTTTCGGGCAGGGGGTCGCCGTAGCGCGCGGGCGCGCGCACAGACGGGACCTTTATGCTGGGAGGAAGCCCGTCAGCTGACCTGTCGGTCGGCTGACGTCAGAGGAGTCCCACGGCGCCCAGGATTGACTGATATGGAGGGACATGCCAGTGGGGTCTCCTCTGCTTCATAAGCCTCCAGGCTTCATTATAGGGTTGTCTGTTGTCGTGAATACTTGCGTGTTAGCACGCAGACCTTAGGCTAGTTCCCTGGTGTTGATGCTAAGGATTTCACACCTAGTCTAGGATATTGCTGTACTGCTATTGTTTATTGTAGACTAGTTCCCGGGTGTTGATGCCACGGATTTCACACCCAGACTAGGATATTACTACTGTATTGATCTCCTGTGTATGACTCTTAGCTATTACCTCTGACTCTGATCCTGCCTTCTGATACTGTACTGTCGCCTATCTGCCTACCTGTTGCTGAACCTCTGCCTGATTACCGTTTACTCTCTTGTCTCACGATTCTGTACCGTTACGTACCTTCCTGTTGCTGAACCTCTGCCTGATTACCATTTACTCTCTTGTCTCACAATTCTGTACCGATACTTACCTCTCTGTTTCCGAACCTTGCCTGCCTGACCATTCTACTCACCTGTGGACCCTCACCACTGGTGAGGTATAGCTACACCAGCTCCTCTGGTCTTATAATTCTGCTAGGCTGTATGCAGCCTTAATTACCTGCTCTATGGAGTATCTGTTATTGTAGTATTGTTGTCTCTTGCCTGCATTGGATTCTAAATCACCCGCTCCTTGGAGATTCAGCCTCTCCAGTATTGTTCTCCAGCTTGCTGGAACTTGTACGCTAGTGCACGCTTCATGCACTGGTTGTACCTCACCAGCCCCTCTGGTGAGGTTTCTTCTAACTATTAAAGTTATGGTTACACCCAAACTACTTACACTTTATTAGGTGTCCAGAGGTTAGCCATACTTGTATTATTGGTGATTCTGCAGATCACTAATAATCAGGTATATATCTGTATTGTTGGTGATACTGCAGATCATCAATAATCAGATACTCTCTGTGTGTGCTGACACCAACCGTTACACATAACCCTCACTGATAACTAATTACAGCCATAAAACACTTTCCTGTTAGTAAATGGCTTCTGAGAGCAGGAAAGAGATAACAAGGGTCAATAAGTTATGGATTTGAGCTCTGGCATACTTCAATGAAGGTGTCATTGAGCAGAGACAATAAAACAGTAAATACTAAAAAACTAGATTTAAGTATAAAACAAAACTGTGGGATATCTAAAAAAAGTAATTTTTACAAGAAGAAGAAAAGAAACAATTGTTTTTCTCATCAGTTTATTGTCACCTCGGATGTCCTTTAAGCTATATATGCAATTTTGATACTGTGCTTTGGCTTGAGATCACTTTAAAAGGAAATAAATATTGCAGCATCCATATCCATTTTGGGCATGGAATCAGTTTCAATCCACACATGGCCTAAAGCGGAACCAAACTCTTGTACGGTACACAATGAAAAGTCTTTATTCCGCATATAGTTGCTGAAGAAATCCACTGCTCCGTGTTACTGTGCTTGTTTAGCCATATAAAAGTGTCTAATTAGTTTTTATCAGCTGCTGTGAAAAGACTGCAGAAGCTCTGCCAATGCCCTTTAAGCCCTTCAGTGGTCCCTGTAAAATGAAACCAACTTGTAAACTTCTGTTTTTTTTAAGTTTTCAAAAATTTGTAATAAAGATTTTTTTTTGTCCATTAAAGTTTTCAGGCTGTGGCTAATATTTTACAACAGAGAAGAATTTCGGCGTTTAGTTCCACTTTAAATGCTCCCATGTAGAAATGCAAGTGTTTTATTTTACAGCAGATTTTTTTCATCCTAAAAGTAATTTATGCTCTGTTAGCATTACAATAAATGTTAGCCCATAACAAATTAAAAGTAATGCTTTGCTATGGTATTTGATCACACATTTGTCTTTGGAATTTGGTCCATAATCCTAAGTGCTGGAATGCAAGGGAACACATTGCTAAAACTGCCTATTAAGGTAAACAAGGTTTCCATCAGATTATTTTTTGTCATTCCGGATTTTAGGAATAGAGTTATTGCCATTCTTCAGTGAATGGAAATGTACATGTGTTTCGGTTACTGAAAAACAAAAGAAGGAAAAAAAAACAGAATGCTCGGGTTTACTTGTGTGATGTTTCATTTGGTTTGCTGAAATCAGGTTGAGAGCTATCTATAGATTAAAATTAATTTAACATGCTTAAAGGGAACCTAAAGTGACAGCAAGGTTCCCAGTTCAACTTATCTGGGGCTTCTTCTAGCCTCCTGTATTCCTCCTGGTGCCTTGGTATCTTGACACTCTTCTCCCTTCAGCTGTTGTGCTGTCCAAAACCTGGCTGACTCGTGGGTCGTGGGCTACTGCACACATGCCTCGGTTGCGCTCATGTTCCTGGAAGCATTCAGCGCATGCGTGATACAATTTTCTCGAATTGTGCGAGTGCAGAAGACAGAGTGTCAGTGGAGCCTGGAGAGGTGAGTCACTTGTTGCTCCCGCTGCTGCTATTCTTTTGCATGGAAGGGAGGGGGATACATTAGGCTACTTATACAAGGTCTTGCCTATCTATACAGGGGGCTACATCTGGCTACCTATAGGGGGTAAGAGGGGTAGGCTACATTTGGCTACCTATACAGGGCTCCTGTCTATCTATATAGTGGGGGCTACTTCTGGATACATACTCAAGTACAGGGGGGTCCTGCCTATCTTTATGGGGGGAGCTACATCTGGCTACCTACATGGGGGTCCCTCCTATCTATACAGTTGGGGGCTACATCTGGGTACCTACACAGGAGACCTGCGTATCTATCCGGGGGAGGCTACATCTTGCTACCTACACGGGGGCCCTGCCTATCTTAACGGGGGGTGGTGGCTTCATCAAGCTAATGACACAGGGGTCCTGTCTATCTTTATGGGGGGCCTACATTTGGCAACCTATACTGGAGTTGTACCTACACTAGGGGGAACTCGTAGCTACCCTAAACCCTGTGGCCACCTGTACTGAGGGTACTACTTCTGGGGTCATCTCTAGCTAAGGGATACCTATACTGATGGGGGGGGCACTACTTCTGGCTACTTATACTGGTGGTAGGACAGCCTCTGGGGCCTACCTAGGGGGTCCAACTGGAACTTTGCTATGGGGCTCCATAATTTCTATCTATGCCCCTGCATCATACTTCTAGAATATTTAATAATGACACAATAGGATACATTTTCTTCACTACTTATACTTCAAAAGAAGTAGACAGATTATGATGCAGGAGTGGGTTGGGGAAAATACACACTAGGAGTACACCAGGTCTAGTGGCTGCCTAAGCCATTGCCTCCCAGGTAGAATGGGCCTAATTGCATATATGTTTGCTTTTGCAATCAATTACTCCTTAGGTTCCTAAAGAACCCTTGAAGTCAGAGGAATATGGAGGCTGCCATATGTACTGTATTTGCTTTTAAACAGTGCAAATTGCCTGGATGTCTTGAGCTGATCCTCTGCATCTAATCCTTTTAGCAATAGACCCTGAAAAAGCATGCAGATCAGAGGTTTCTTTCTGAAGATTGACTGGCTTTGCCTCATGTTTGTTACAGGTGTGTGATTCAGATTCTACTGATGCATGAAAGATCAGGAGAACTGTCCGGAAACTGTTGTTGTTTTAAAGTGAACCTGAATTGTGTAAAATTATTTAAAATAAACACATGATGTACCTGCAAATGAATATTACATATTTACCTCACTGTCATTTTCTCTCAGAAGCTCACCATTTTCTTCTAACAACGATTCCTTCCAGTTCTGACAAGATTTTGTCAGAACTGAAATATATCAGTCGTTGTCAGTTATATATCAGTTGCTGTCAGTTATAACTGAAAGGACAACTGATAAGGAAGATAATGTCCATGTTTCCCTATGGCGCAATTGGGCGATATTACAGTTTGCTGACCAGAAAGCTGTTATGGGGTAATGGCCATTTTCAAAATGGAGGGCGGAGAATTCCATTGATCACAGTGGACAAAAAGGACACAGAAGAGCAGAAAGACATTGATGTGTAGATTATGCAGGAGGTAAGTATTATGTGTGTATGTTTATTTTGACTTTTAATTTTCAGTTCAGGTTTGCTTTAAAGAAAATAAATATGGCAGCCTCCATATATCTTTTACCGTATATACTCGAATACAAGTCGCCCTCATGTATAAGTTGACTCCAATATTCAACCCTCTTATGCTGGAATTTTTTATTGACTCAAGTTTACTCAAGTCACTATTAGTACACACATTTCTCAGTGTGCTCAGTGTTGCCCGTGACTTATGTATAAGTCGACCCCTATACTTTTATGAAGTGTGAATCAGACCTAAATTTCTAGACTTATACTCGAGTATATACAGTACTTCATGTGTCCTATAAGATGTCCAGGAATGAAGTCTCTTGGACTGACTGTGAGGGGGAGTGTCATGGGATTTAGGCAGCATTGGAGAAGCACTTAAATAATGCTGACATTTATCCAGGACACAAGTTATTGAAGCATTTCAAGGACAGCAGAGGT